>NW_019268520.1:6162772-6183736 GCF_002738365.1 Cucurbita moschata
AAAAAAAAAAAAAAAAAAAAAACAGCAAAAATTTAATGGAGTTTTCACTTTCAGTGCATGATAAAGCTCAATCCCCCGCGAAATTCTAATGCCAACACTCTGGTGTTAAGGAATGGTCTCTCTTGTTATCCCAACAATAGTTATAAACCAACTGATGGCTCTGTACCCATTTCATTGCATTCTCCTGTTGCCTACTCAGCCCCCCTGACCGGAACGGCGACGCCGATACCGGCTGGCACCACGCCGGCGAGTACGCCGAACAACCCCTCGCTTTGAAATTCCTATACTTAGCCACAAATGGTTGGTATCTGTAATCCGCTCTGTATTTCCCATCCTCTGTGGCCCATGAAGATGCGTCCCATATCGAGCCATAAACCCACATTGGCCTTAGTGGGAATGTCGCAGCGCTCTTCCTTGGGTACCTTCTGATGGGTATGTCGTCGACGAGAAATCTGAAAACAGAGGATGAAGAAAACAGAGTCGTTAGCAGAGTGGAACAGAACCCAGATGAAATTGAATGATGTGGGTGATGAACGTACATGATTTCGTTTGGGCGCCATAGAATGGCGTAATTGTGAAAATCTTTAGTGGGGTCGAACCAGAGATGGAATTTCATTTCTCTTCCGATGATTCGACCATCGCCGGTTCCTCTGATGTAAACATTGGTTTGTAATGTATAAGGCTTACCGAATGTGGTTCCTAAGAATTCGATGTCGACCTCGTCGTGGAATCCTGGGTGAGCTTCGTTGTTGGAGAGCTGCCGTTAAAAAACCAGAGGTGGATTACAAAACAGGAAAGATTAAAAACCCAGAAACATGAAATTAAAATTACATACATAGAAGGCGGTGATGACGCCGGCGGTATAGCCGGGTTGGAGTTTAATGGAGGCGCTGAAGTATCCTGATCGGAAAGGGCGGAGGGACTTGAATCCACTTCCGGTGGTGCGATCGAGCCAAATGGAAAGAGTGTCTTGAGAAAGGCTTTGGTGTTGAGGGCCCCAGAGGTTGCGGAAGCCTTTGTAGAATTCCATGGAGCGGACGTGGGTGCTCGGCCAGAATCCGGGGGAGGGCGGCCAGGAGGCGGCGGCGGCCGCGGGGGAGAGGAGGAGGAGGAGGAGGAAGAAGAAGAAAGCCATGGAAGAGTGGAAGTGGAAGGAGTGAGTGAGTGTAAGGAGGATAGAATAGAGAACGGTAGATAAATAAATAAAGGCTTATTTGCCTAGTTGGAAGGACCCCGGTCCCACACTTATGTTTTGGCCACGTAGGATAAACTTCAATACTCATTTTCCTTAATTAATTAAACAATCAACCCAATTTAAGACCTATATATGTTAGGTTTTTTTTTGCCACGTATTCATTAAAATATTTTTTAGATGTCATAAATTCGAACATCACGTAATATATGACGTAATATTTAATAAAAGGAAAAATCGAGAAGATAGAATAAATATAGGGGAGAACCATACTCCATGAAAGGCACATAATTATAATGTAAATATTGTTTAAAGAATTTGATGCGGTGGGCCATTTATATTGTACGTATTTATATAAATTTGTAAAAATAACAATCATGTGGTCGGAGATTTCTCTTTTATTCACTGTGGGAGGGTGCACTGGATAAGATTGTATCTTTAAAATTTGATCCTTCAGTCAAACGGTTGTGATTTCGCCATATTCTACCAGGCGGTTTTTCTTTTAGATTATCATAGGCTCAAGTACACTGGATTCTTCTTCCGGATACTTTCTTCGCTCTGCGCGTTGACAAATGTGTACTGTGACAGTCACCGCACTATAGTGTCGGCCAGTCATAATTTGCCAGCTTAGATTCCAATGGGTGCATGAATTTTCCGTGTTTCCAGATATTGTAATTTTCTTTTTGTTTTGTTTTTATTTTTTCTGATAAATTATCCGATTAATTTTAAGAATTTGTTTTTATTCGAACAATTTTGATTGGAATTTTATAAGATCTATTTACTTAATTTGTCTTATTTTCAAAAGGAAAATAAAAATAAAAAATAAAAAATTATATACAAATACAAAATTCTACATTAATAACCTTTTCCATTTATGATCTTTTGTTTTTAAAACTTTGCCGGTGACTTTAAAAGCTTATATTTTTTATGTAATTTTTTTAAATCTAAAAATAAATAGGAGAGGTCTTCCTTTGCCATTTTGCAAGAATTAATAGAAAGGTGTTATGTTGTATGATAGTGCAATGAATATAGGAGAATTTAAACTACTTTAACTAATCTAGAGAGTAGTTATTTCTGACATGGTATCAGAGGATTATTGAAATCTCACATTAATTAATTAAATGAAATATCATAGGTAATCAACCTATTATCTAAATAATTGGGGTTTTTTTTTTTTACCTAAAATCAATATATATAGACCTCGAAATTCAAAGGATTCGGAAAGATTTAAAAGGCAAGAATATAAATTCTTTTTAAAAATCAACAAATTAAGACAAATCCACGTCATAAGTGGAAGTTGCGAGGAATTTAAAAGATTCTTGTTTGGTGACCTAACAAATTTATGTACAGATCTCTTGATAACATTGTGATAAACCCAATACATTTATATTATTCCATGTCTCATTCAATCTTTATATCATAATCACATTTTAAATATAAAAAAATACCAATAAATTATTTTTAATTTTTTATTATTATTTTACTTCAACTAGTAAAAGAATCCACATTTATTTACGTTTTCGTCAATAATATATATTTTTATTCTAATTGATCTATGCTCGCGTTTGTTAATAGAAAGAACAAAAACTTTATAAAAATGTGAATTATTTCCAACCAGACATATTAAAAAAACACGTGGAAATAGTCCAAACCACGAAGCACTGATAAGTCTTTACTAACTATTTATTTCATTTAAAGAGTGAATTTGTACATTTGACTGTTTAATCATATTACATAATTTATATATATAAGTGGTTGGAACATAAAATATTGAAATTATATAATTATTTATATTATGGAGAAAAATAATAAATACATGATAATAAAAAGAAATAAAATATTAAAATAATAAGGATATCATAAGTTTCAGACACAAAATCCCTTGGATACCTTATACATCATTCATGCATATGACAACAAATTATTGATAGAAAAAAGTATTGAATTATTAATTAAAAAAATATTAAAAATATAATAGTAATAATAATATTATATATATATTAAAAAAAAAATCTAAGCCTTACCGACACTTTCTATTGACTGTACACAACGACAACACTGTATTTTACCCCAAGAGGTAATTTCGTACGTTTTTTCTTATCTTAAAAAATTTAACAATATTTATTTTTTTTTTTTTAAATATATATTATTTTTAATAAAATGATAAAATAAATAAAATTTAAAAAATAATTACAAGCTGTCTCACATTTTAGAGCGGTATAAAACCAATATAATTGATTAATAAAAAAAATAAAAATAATTCTCAAATATTATATTTTTTAATATAGTAAGTAATGGTATTGATAATGGCTTGCTATTATTTGTTTATTTTTTAATACATATTTGCTAATGGGCCTAACGTGGTTGTCAGACCGAGCCCACTACAGTTTGCTGAATAGCTTCTTTTAAATAATTAAGGTAATTTAACAGTTTGCACAATGTTTTTCAATATTATTATTTATTCGAGTATTGATTTTACATTTAATTATTTAATACATATTCAGTAATGTAGCTTAATATTTCGTAAATATTAACCAATTGTTTTTTTAGCCTATAGACAATATATGTAATTATGAATTAAATTAGACATAATCATATGACACATAAAGATAAAAAGACAAATAAAAAATGTTGAGATGATAGACACGACATAATAATCATTAATATTATAATAACAACATTTTCTTTTCAATAATATATATAAAATATGAAAAACATAAATGATATCATTAACTATATCATTTATACAAATTTAAAATAATAATATTAATAACGTAAATAAAATAAGGGATAATATATCTTAATGTTATACGGTTATAAATAATTTTACTTAACAAATATTATCCGATTTGGCCTATTATAAATAATTTATTTGGCCTATTACTTATCACTGTCAATCTCATGGTTTTGAAATGCGTCTACCGGGGGACGTCTAGCCCTATTTCAACCAGTGTCTCAAACTGTCTAGTAATGGGCTTTGATACCATTTGTAACCGTTCAAGCCCACCGCTAGTAGATATTCTCGATTTTAATCTATTATGTATCACTGTCAGCTACGCCTCTAACAAGTTAGGTTTAACAAATTGAAAAAGCAACCTTTAAATTTAAATAAGAAACAAATAGGTTGTTGACGAACCAGTCTAGCCCTAATCGAATTAGTGTTTGTCTGACGAGTTAGGTTTATTCCAACCAAAGTCTCATACCTTGATGACTGATATTATTTGAAATAACTTAAATATTTTCCGGTTTGACTCGTTATATGTAATCGTCCGCCTCATAATCAACCGGAATTGTTCCCTCCTTATATGTAATCGTCCCCTCATAATCAAAAAGAATGGGTAAGGAGAAGAATTTAGGGAGGAGATGAAAGTAAGAAAAGGGGAATTTGATGATTGCCTCCATGAAGATCCGAAAGGCTCCATTATTGTTTCCATGAAAACTGTAATGAAGATCGTACGATTGTACCAGTCCCCAGCATTACCGAACCTCATAAATTGGACCATTATTGAATGGGGTATCATGTTTGAACGCTCTACAGAAGATCATATCTCGTATCCCCAGAAAATACAAAAGGAAATGCCATTAAAACCAGAGGCCCAAGATGTAGGATCTCCCAAATCCACCGCACCCCCGACTTGTTGTTGTTGTTCTTCTTCTTCATTTGTTGGGGTCCCAGATGGGGTTTTGAATGTAACCTTCAACCACACATCTGCTGGCACTTGGCAGAATTACAGCCGTTGGATCAAAGGAAACTGTCAGTATTGTATCGCCGTTTAGCGCTCAAGAATCCACTTACTTCCCCCCCTTTCTTTCGGGTTTGATCTGTAGCTGATGCTGAAAAGTGGGGCAGTTTCTTCTTCGGTAATTTTCCTTCGGATCAACCCCATTCTCAACGCTTCGCTACAGGATTCACTGTTTTGCTCCCTTTTTGAGGGTCAAAAGGTACCCCCCCTCCTCTGCCCTACTTGTTCAAATTTTTCTTCCATTTCTGCTTCTGTGACGATTTTTGCGACTTTTTTGCGTTTTTCTTTTGAATCATAGTCTCTTTGGAGTGATTGTTTGTCCGATGATTGTTTCTGAAATGTGGCAAACCTTGGATATGTAAGTTTATTGAGAAACACGAACAGTTGATCCTAATTTTTCGAATTAAGCATCATATTTCGTTGATGGATCTTTGATTGGAAGGTAACTCTTTGGTGTCTCAAATGTCGATTTCTTGAAATTGTTATGTGTTTGTGTTGGTTCTTGCTTATCTCTTAGGAATCAGTAGAGTTGTAGTTCATAAGCCATACCATGAAACTGGAGAAGAAGAAAAGAATTCTTCTCTGCTGGCTTTTAACTAGTAAAGATACTTTCTAAATTTTTTCCATGACATCTAGCTAGGTAGATACACATAAAAATGTGTTGTAAGAAGCACTGAAGTGCTTTTGGAGTAAACATTTGAATAGTGTTTGAAGTCTTTACTCATAAACTATAACAATTCAAGCCCACCGCTAGTAGATATTGGTCTTTTTAAGCTTTTCCTTCTGGGTTTTCCGTCAAGGTTTTAAAACGTGTCTACTAGAGAAAGGTTTTCACACCTTTATAAAAGTTTTTAAACCTTGAGGGGAAGCATGGAAAAGAAAACCCAAAAAGACAATATCTCGGAGCATTGAGCTTGAGTTGTTACCTAAACAGTACTCCGAAAGCTTTTCCGAACACATTCTTAGTTGCTACCGTAGTTTCTTGGACACTTGGGCGCCTTTTCTTTGTTTTTCTCTCTATCCCCCGTGAATTCTCCTCAAGGAGCTCGTTTCCTTTATCTCATGTGTACAGAATTACAGATAACAGTTCTTCAAGGCAATGGTTGTTCATTATGGAGAAAATGGAAATCAATGGTAGAAATCCTAATTTGAAAGGGAATGGAAACCATTCTTCAGGTGATTCAAACGTTAAGTCTAATGAGATGCCTACATTTGTCAACCACGGTGAATCTCTTCGCTCAATCCATCGATTGTTAAGCTAGTGTTCAATACCATACCATTTGGTGACATCTCCATTGGATTTACCAACCAAATATCCTCGGACATGTCATGATGTTGCATCATTTTCTGTACAGCGGAGATAGCTTGGCATGAACGCAGGCGGGAATGGGTCGGCGACTGTTCGGGAAACCTGCAACAAGTACCAATGGAACCAATCTTGAGGTATTAATTCCATTTAGCTTCGAGTGTCAGTTTAGAAACTGCTGTTGATTTCCCTGTTCTTGTGTTTGCTGAAGAAGATCTTCAATTGATTGTTGGTTGTAGCTGGACCACGACTTATGAAGATCTTCTTTTAACTGCAGAGCCTTTTCAGCAGCCGATTCCTTTAGCTGTAAGGTTTCTTTGTTCTTCATCCTCATCCTTCCCTTTCGATTCCTTATACTTTATAAAGCTTCTTTTTATTGGATTCTGCAGGAAATGGTGGACTTCTTGGTTGATATCTGGCTTGAAGATGATCTCTATGATTAGGCTTTCTCATACAATCTATCAGAAGTGCATTGTTCTTCTTTCTTTGCCCCTCTTTTCAAGGCTTCTATTCATTTTTTGGTATAACCATTGAACAAAATTGATGAGCAGAATAGATGGTTCTCTTGTACTCTATGCTGATTTGTAATTAACTGAGAGAAGATGACGACTTTTTTTGTTTTTCGTTGTCGTCGTCTTCCTGGGTAATCTGCATACCGAGATTTTTACTTTAACTAGTAAGTCGTGTTTAGAAAGATCGACTAAGATATTAGAAACTTTTTTGGTCATGGATTCAAATCTTATTAATAAGTAATGAACAGAATTTCTCACATACTAATAACTACAAGCTCCCACTTAATGTTTGATTAGTACATTTTTATCATGTCTATTGCTTACGTTTACGCTAAAAAGCTCGAGTCAACGAAGAAGTGCATGAGTTTAGTCTCAAAATCTAGCCTATGAAAATACTTTAAAGGTAACGGAGGAGTGTAAAGATTTGCTCAGACCAGACAGAGATTGACACTGGAGTGTAAAGGCAGAAGGGAGCTTGACGGCAAGACTCACCTTGAGTAGGGACAAAAGTCGGCCTAGTGGCCTGACAGTGTCAAATGGAAGGGTCTTGACTGCAAGACTCACCTGTCGGGCAGGGAGAAAAGTCAGCTTAGTAGGCCGAGGTGATGAAAGGACCGTCGCTCAAACTGATAGAAGGGATAACAGCTGGTTTAAGAAATGATAAAACTTTTGGGCTCTCTGGTGGGCCCAAGAAGATCAAACCCGAAATTGAGGCCACAAAGAATGGGCCGTGGATGACATCTAGAACACGAGAAGGTATATAAAAAAAATGAGAAGGCATCTTTTTTATTCCTGTGTAAATTGCGAAAAAGGAGAGGGGAGATTCCCAGTATCCCTTCCCATTCCCATTATTATCATTACCCGACGAAGCGACTCAAATTTCAGTTTTCACTTTTCAACTTTCAACGGGTTGTGCCGTGCCCCACTTCCCCTCCGCTTCATTTTTTCCTTCCAAGATTAGAGCATCACCCAACACCAAGATTCTAAACAAGACTTCCAATTTCCAGAGATAATCAATCTGTGGCATTCCAACAACACCTCTATTCCCTCTCCGTCTTTGAGATCCTTCATCTCAACAAGGTGGGCGTCTCTCTCTCTCTTTTCTCCCTCCTCTTCCTTTTCCAGTTTCCCCTCTCAATTGGCGCATCTTCAGTGTTGATTAAGGTGAGTTACTTCACTTTTACTTACGTAGATTAGCTGAAAATAGCTTCTATACTTCAATTGACGAATACCCATTTTGCTTACTTCGTTTAAGAGAGGTTTCATATTCTTGGAAATGAGCGGATGCCTCCCCCCTTCCCATCTTCTGGGATTTCCTGAGGTCGCCAAAACTGTTTCGGACTTGTTTGTGTTTAGTAACGTAAAATGAGTTTAATGTATCAGAGGGCATGGAGATCGATAAAGCAATCAGAGATTGTGACGATCGGAGGCTCAAGACCAAGTACAATAACGCCATCTATGTTGTTAAGAGAGCTTTGTCTTTATATTCGTAAGTACTTCTTTGTCGATTTCTGATGGTTGTTTGGTGTGTTGTCATTCTTGAGTTAATGTTGATTGGTTTTTTGCTGGTTGCCTTGAAACTTGTGGTTATAGAAACGGATAAATTTTAATCTTACTTTTGACTTTAATACGTGATGCATGAAAGCCCTTTAATTATTTGAATTATTCCATTCCCACCGATGTAATTATTGGTAGTTCTTATACGGAAGTTATTAGTTGAAATTGGGAAAATGATTTATGTGAAGGGGTTCATTTATATGATACCATTGCCTGAAACATAAAATGGCATTTACCTCAAATTTTTCTCATGTTATAACACATTGTAACTTGTATCATCAACAGCACTGAAGAGGTCGCTTTCAGCTTCAATGGCGGGAAAGATTCGACTGTAAGTTTCAATCTCGGACTCTGTTTATCAACTAGTTTCTTTTTTCTTCATTGGTTCTCATGGAAAATTGAATGTGCAGGTTTTACTGCACATACTTCGAGCTGCATTTTTCCTGCATAAGGAGGAAGAAGGCTGTTCTGTTGATGGACTCAAGGAATTTCCTATTCGAACAATATATTTCGAGAGCCCTTCTGCTTTCCCTGAAATTAACTCATTTACTTATGATATGGCAACTAAGTAAGAGAAACACATTTAATTTCACTTCAGGGAATTAACTCTATAGCGTCACTTTAAGCTAACTGATATTCAACTCATTCTTACATAACAGCTATGGCCTGCTAATGGATATCATCCGGACAGATTTCAAATCTGGCTTGGAGTCTTTATTGAAAAATAGACCTGTCAGAGCTATTTTCCTTGGTGTTCGTATTGGGGATCCTACCGCGGTATTGTTTGCGCTATATCTCCCTAAACTCTGGTTATTGTAGGATCCATTTATTTAATAACGTCAATTTGAAATGAAGATGCCTTGATTTGTCTACTCCCCTCTCTCTCAAAACAAACAGGTTGGCCAAGAACAGTTTTCCCCTAGTTCACCTGGATGGCCACCATTTATGAGAGTGAATCCCATTTTGGATTGGTCGTACAGGTATCGTTTGGTACTACATGCTCTATTTCATTTTTACCCACCCTAATTTTTCTTTAGGTGACTCCTCAAATTGAGATGAAAAACCTATGAGAACACTGGCCATGGGTAGAATGTGCACTTTTCTACTTAATAGTTGATATTCTACTTGAGGAAATATGACTATTGGTTGTTTTTTTTTTATTCTTCTTCCCAGAGATGTATGGGCGTTCCTATTAACTTGCAAGGTTCAGTACTGCAGCCTTTATGATCAAGGGTAATGATACCTAACAAACACAGAATGTTTTTTCTTTTGCTCTTGTAGCTGCAGGGTTGTGTTTGTTTGTGATGCCCACTTTACTCTTTTCAAAGCTTTTCCTTGATATTTAAACTTACTTATTTAGCTTTATTTTGTAGATATACTTCAATTGGGAGTATACATGATACACTTCCAAATGCATTGTTGTGCATTAATAATTCCACTGGAAGCAAGGGGAAATTTAGACCTGCATACTTGCTTTCAGATGGAAGGTCGGAAAGAGCAGGGAGAGCAAAACGGTTTTCACCTTCTGTGCTAAATCCTACGAGTAATGGGGCGAGCAATGTCGATTTGCAGAAACAAAGCATGCTCACTGCTTCGGTGATCGCTGTTGGAGATGAGATCCTGTAATTTTCTTGTTTCTACTACATTATTAGTTGCTAAATGTCTACATTCTTTTGATTAAATTGTTTATGTTATTTTTAATACTAATGGAAGTTAACCTTTGTTATGATGAATCTCAACCAACCTCTTAAACTTTTGCTTGGTTTTTTGTTCCACCATTTTGAACATCTCATTCCTGCTGTTTTGAGCATCTTGTCATGTTGCAGTTGTAACAATTGTCTGAGATGTCATTGTTATTGCAAAAAAGAGGGAAGAAATAGAAAACAAAGTACAGTTTGATTTTGAAATGTTATCGACTGTTATCGCTGAAGTCTTTCATTATCCTTTATCTGCCCATAGCTCAGCTTCGGCACTGTTGAGGATCGATTGGGACTCTCACTGCGAAGAAAGGTGCACTCTATTGGTTGGTCTATATCACATACTTCCATTGTCCGGAATGATGTAAGTTATACAACAACAGATTTCTAGCTCTTGGTTGAATCAGCTTACCTGTTTGAATTGTGTATAATAACTCATTGCATGTACAACAACAGATTTCTTTAATGATATTAAATGTAAATTGTTGTGTATGTGCCTATCATGGGCTTTTAATCCTCATTGTCATTTCATCTTCTGTTCTTTCATATTGTATCAGATAGATTCTGTTGCTGAAGAAGTAGAGTTAAGAAGGTCTTCCAATGAGATGGTACTAATCAACCTGCAAAATAACTCTCTTGGTTTTTTGTTGTCATGAAATTATAAGAAGCACTAGCCTCATTTACTTGCTGGCTATTGCAGGTGTTTATATATGGAGGAGTAGGCCCATTGTTTTCTGATGCAACTTTAGGAGGTATCGCAAAGGCATTTGGGGTTCGACTGGTGCGTCGTTTTATTTCTTTGGCAATTTCGCATTGAGATAGTTGAATGAAATTGAGAATATCATATTTTGGAGTGAACTGAGACCTTTATTCCTTTGCTTTTATCAACTGGCTTCAATAGGCTCCTGATGAAGAATTTGAAGAATATCTCAGGCATCTTATAGGGGAGCATTGCACCGGTGACCGAAATGAGGTAATTTTGAACCGAAAATAGATGTTCCGGTTTCGTTCTGTTGTGATAAACTGGTGTTTTCTTTTCAGATGGCTCAGCTGCCAGAAGGGATCACTGAATTATTGCATCATGAAAAGTTGCCTGTCCCGTTGGTACGGTTTGCCTTGTAATATGTTGAATTTCCTCACATTTGAATCCATTTGATATGATTTCTGCAGTGGTGTTTCTTCAAATCAGTGGCTAAAGATTTGCTCTCCTGTAGATAAAGTGTCACAATGTGATAGTTCTTACTGCAACAAACATGGCGGAACTGGACTTGCAGTGGGATTGCCTGATTGAATTAACAAGAACTGGTGACCTTTTCCCATTGTTGGAACCATATAAGTCAAAGCACTTGACCACAAAACTTTCAGATGTATGTATCAGATTTTCCTCTCCTTTCCACATAGCTGCATCTGTGCTCATTCTTTGACTCTAGACATGTTTTTTTTATTTTTTATTATTAAATGCAGGTAGAGATTGCTCCATCTCTGGCTAAACTCTGTCTTGAATTCCCAGATATACACATTGGTGAGAGTCTTTATGTAGTTTTCCCAGAGTGATTAAATGTGTTCTGCAATCTCTTTCTAACCTATTTTGTTTGATTTGTTAAGGGTGTTATCGAGAATCGAGATCTGGGCCGATTATTATAAGTCTGAAAAGCAAGGTACAAGCTGTGTACAAGCTGTGTAATATGATATGATATGATATTCATGAGAAAGTGTAATATCATCGTGGTTGTTTGGTTTCAGAATGAAGAAAGAAACGAGTTAGCTGCAGAAGGGTTGAGCAAGAAGTTCCAAACCGGGGCGTTCTCTGAAATCGAATTGCATTCTCCAGAAATCTGAAGGGCTAACATTTGGAAAGCTGCAAGCAAACAGCAGGCATTATTACGAATATCAGAGAGGAAACCAGAAGGGTTGATAAAGAAAGATTAAGGAGATGCTGGAATGAAAATGTAACAAGGAAGGAGAGAAGATTAAGAAAGAGATGGTGTTGGTGGTAGCCATGGGAGAGACAGGGAAAGGAACTATCCAATCCAATCTACTGCTTTTGACATATACAATATATAATAAAAATGAGTACTCATTATTATTGTTTTCTGGGTAGGAAGCCCCAATGAAGGATGTTATAATTTTGAAATTTACGTGTACAATCATTCTCGATATGCCTAGCTACTACGTACTATCATCATATCATTTGTTCCCAACTTCAAAAATAATAGGTTTCGACTTTGACGTCCAAAATAACTTAGAACATCAAGCATTCTATTCTAAAAGTGGTGATTCTAGAAAAAAAAAAGAGGCGATTCCGACAGGCTACAACAGCACTTCTTTTGGCTGCACTCAAGGAACATCTCATCTAAGAAGAAATAGGAAGCGAATCCGCTCTTTCATGTGCTAGATGTAGGCATTTCCCCTCTTAGCATACGAACTTCACTGCCTTAATTCCTTAATCCCCTTCTTTCTTTCTTGAACGGTATAGGAGGAGTTGAGTCTTTCCTTTCAACACTTTTAGGTGAAGTAGTGAACTCGAATGTATAAGGAGTCTCCCTCCTGTTTCCCTTCTTTCTTTCTTTCTTGAACTGTAAAGTTTAAAGCCCACGTCAACGTGGGAGGTGGGAGGTTTCATGTTAGAATTTTGATACTCTCAAATGAAAGGTATACGTCCACTTAAGCCACCACCCAAACCCAAAAAGGGCCAACATTCTTGGCAAGCAACCCTTGCTCCTTTAGAAGGAAACTCTAAAAGAGGGGTCTAATTAGTTAGCAAAGAAATCAAGTCCTCAACTCCACTCCAACACAAACACCATCAAATGGCAAGAGAGGCTAAATCAAGAGAGATGAACCAACATGTAGAATATTCATATATGAACATGTTGTATTAGCTGATGAGCTCAAATAAGCTACATATTCCTTTTGATACACTTTCAATATCTAGTTAATAACGTGTGACAATTGCCCTTTTGAGTTTTGTACATATAATTACATCAATTTTATGAACAGAATGCACAAGAGAATGGTTAAATGGCTGTAAGAATATCATACTTTACAAAAAATCCCATTGCCAATACACTTTCTCCACAATCCCTCCACCACTCTGAACAGCTAAGTGAAGCGTTTCAGAAGCAGGAGGAACCCCCCACAGAAGTGGCACAGCAACTGTCATGGTTAGCTTCTCCTGCAAACCCCCTTTGCTTGCCTTTTCTGCTGCTACAACCTGATCATCATCACAACATGCAAAAATGAAACTCAAACAACTTTGTCCCCATCACTGAAAGCTATTGGTGAGGGTCAAAAATCGGGGAGGGGGCGGGGACGGGGACGGGGACGGGCGCGGAAACGGTGCAAATGGATTTATATAACAAACCTCTCCACCTTGCTCCAAAACAATGTCCTCCACAACATCACTGAGCATCTCAACAGAACGGCAAAACCCAAAGATACAAAGTCTTCTTCCCATGTCAAGTCCCTAAAAACAACAAGGAAAGCTTAAGACAAAGCCTAGAGAAAAGAGTTTGAGATCCATGTAATTGGGCACCGAGACATATGCTCTTAAACCCAAAAGGCTCACATTGGTAGCTGCAATATCAAAAAGGGCACCAAGACATATGCTCTGTTTTGGATCCATGTAATCACTCTCTTGAAACCGTTGGAAGCGTTGGTAAGCCTTTGACTTCCCTTGTTTTTTCTGTCATATGAACATCCTTTTAATCCAGATACGAATCAGATTGCATCAACTGAATCAAGTTTCGAGGCGCTAAAGTAAATAACAATATAGAACACTGTGATGGCAAGTTTTGATCAGAACTGAAAAAAGAAGTGAAGCATCAATGAGCTTGTATGTGTGAAGGGCATACATCTGAAGGAGAAATTCGTCGAGGGACGATGGAGCCTCCAATCTGAACAAGTCCATCAGGAGTGAACAATGTGACTCTCTCCTCCGGAACCCAATGAATTTCTGTGCAAAATTTCAATTTTGAGCAACCCCTAATTCTAGTAGATGGCTTCATAAATAAACAGAACTCAAATATTTCATTCCCATCACTCGATGCCGGAAAACTACCCACCCAATGCACTTCGATAAGAATGATCAAACCTAACGTAACAACAGAAGAAGAGAAAACAACCCTCTCCTCGCTCAATCGAATGAAAAGGGGGGAAACCCCTTTTTCGCAATCAAACGAAATCTCATCAAATTAGGTAATTAGAATTGGGGAAAATGTCATACACATCGATCCTTGGGCATCAGCAGCAGATTTGATAAGAAACGCGAAAAGAAACAAGGTGGAGAAGCCACATACCGGTATCACCATCAGTCCAAGGAAACAATCCGAAGGAATCGTCGCCCATGAAGCTTCCAGAGGCGGAGGATTTGACGGAGAAACGAAGAAGACGAGAAGGGCGATGATGAGATAGGGAGAATCTAGGAGAAGAAAGGTGGAGGGAGCGGGAAATGCAGAAAGGGGAGGAGAGGGAAGAGAAACACAAGGAAAGAGAAGGATCCGCCATGGATGAGAGCATGATTAGCAGATTCAGCAAATGGGATTGGCGTAGAGAAGAATGAAATGGAATGGAAGAATCTGAATGGCGACCGACCGAAATGAGAAGGAAAGGCGAAGGGTTGGAGGCCACAAAGGACACGTAGCGCATGCTGAGACGCTTGGATCCAAGTAAAACTGAGTCGCTCTTCGCCTCCTTTAAAAAAAAAAAAAATACCCTAAAATAATTTAATTTAAGATTCTTACGAAAAAAGGGATTTATTTATTTCTTTATTTACTTTTAGTTATGGATAATAAAAGAGTAATCCAAGTCTTTTTTTTTTTTTTTTAAACATACCCTAAAACATTTAATTTAATTTAAGATTCTTACCAAAAAAAAAAAAAATTATTTCTTTATTTATTTATTTTTAGTTATGGATAATAAAAGAGTAATCCAAGTCTTTTTTTTTTTTTTTTAAACATACCCTAAAACATTTAATTTAATTTAAGATTCTTACCAAAAAAAAAAAAAATTATTTCTTTATTTATTTATTTTTAGTTATGGATAATAAAAGAGTAATCCAAGTCTTTTTTTTTTTTTTTTAAACATACCCTAAAACATTTAATTTAATTTAAGATTCTTACCAAAAAAAAAAAAAATTATTTCTTTATTTATTTATTTTTAGTTATGGATAATAAAAGAGTAATCCAAGTCTTTTTTTTTTTTTTTTAAACATACCCTAAAACATTTAATTTAATTTAAGATTCTTACCAAAAAAAAAAAAAATTATTTCTTTATTTATTTATTTTTAGTTATGGATAATAAAAGAGTAATCCAAGTCTTTTTTTTTTTTTTTTAAACATACCCTAAAACATTTAATTTAATTTAAGATTCTTACCAAAAAAAAAAAAAATTATTTCTTTATTTATTTATTTTTAGTTATGGATAATAAAAGAGTAATCCAAGTCTTTTTTTTTTTTTTTTAAACATACCCTAAAACATTTAATTTAATTTAAGATTCTTACCAAAAAAAAAAAAAATTATTTCTTTATTTATTTATTTTTAGTTATGGATAATAAAAGAGTAATCCAAGTCTTTTTTTTTTTTTTTTAAACATACCCTAAAACATTTAATTTAATTTAAGATTCTTACCAAAAAAAAAAAAAATTATTTCTTTATTTATTTATTTTTAGTTATGGATAATAAAAGAGTAATCCAAGTCTTTTTTTTTTTTTTTTAAACATACCCTAAAACATTTAATTTAATTTAAGATTCTTACCAAAAAAAAAAAAAATTATTTCTTTATTTATTTATTTTTAGTTATGGATAATAAAAGAGTAATCCAAGTCTTTTTTTTTTTTTTTTAAACATACCCTAAAACATTTAATTTAATTTAAGATTCTTACCAAAAAAAAAAAAAATTATTTCTTTATTTATTTATTTTTAGTTATGGATAATAAAAGAGTAATCTAAGTCTTTTTCTTTTTCTTCAAAAAGGTATTTTTCCTATGTTGTATTACTTATCTACTAAATCATTAGTATCATAAATGCTGGTTACATTAGGTTTTTATTTTTTGAAATATTATATCATCATAATTTTTTTTACAATATGTGGATCATTTGGTTTAATGGCACAAACCTACCACCAACCGATATTGTTTTCTTTCGGTTTACCTTCAAGGTTTTTAAAATGTTTTTGTTAAGGAGAGGCTTCCATGCTTTTATTAGGAATGTTCCGTTCCTCCCTCCAAACAAGTGTGAGATTCCACATGGGTTTGAGAGAGAAATATCTCACAATCCATGTGAGAGAGGAATAAATGGTGTGGAAAACAGATCATCCTCCAGGGGAACAAAACATTACGCATTTATAATATATTTAATAGACGCATTTTGAAAACTTTGGAAGTAAAATTCAAAAGGCCAATACTTAATGTATAAAATAAAATAACGTTTTTTCAATGGTGAAGACAAAGCAACTTGCCATTAATTAGCATTATGAATATCCAATTTTCTGTCACGAACTTCAAGAATTCATTGGTAAATATTCCAAATCTAAGATGGTAATAATATTCATTGAAATGCCATGAAATTAACTTATGAATGCATAAATTAGCAGATTATCATCGTTAATGAGTATGTTCATGGTATCAAGTCTCTGTTTATGAGTTTGTTGAATCGAGCCGTGTTGGGAGGAAACTCTACCCATTTCATTTAGTAATCAATTCTGTCAATTTCAACATCATCTTCTCATCTGTTCATCTTCACCGGAAAAGTCAAAACTCGGCTACCTCTAAACAAACGATCAAACCATCCCGATTCGAAATCCATCGTTTTTCTTCAACCCCATTTTGGCTATGGCGATCGCGATGGCCAAATCTTTCGATCCCCAATCCCAGATTTACACTTCCCCACGTCCCCCAATCCACTTTCCAACCGACCCCACTATCTCCATTGTTTCGTTTGTCTTCCGAAACTCCTCCTCTTTCCTTCATAGCCTCGCTCTCGCCGACGCTGATTCCGGCGAATCCCTAACTTTCCGTCAGCTTCAAATCCAAGTCTCCAAGTTGGCCCATGCGTTTATCCACCTCGGGATTCGAAAAGGCGATGTGGTTCTCATATTTGCGCCTAATTCCATTCATTTCCCTGTTTGTTTCTTCGCCATTGTTGCCATTGGAGCCATCGCCACCACTTGTAACCCTGCTTACACCTTCGTGGAACTATCAAAGCAAGTCGCGAACTGCAACCCCAAGCTCGTAATCACCGTTCCAGAACTCTGGGACGTAATCGGTAAACTCAACTTGCCTTCTATAATCTTGGGTTCTGAAATTTCTTCGAAATCCTCCCGCCCCAATATCTGGGTTTACTCCGATTTGATCAAAAACTCCGGCGACGTGTCCGATTTTCCTGTGAGTGAAGTGGGTCAGAGCGATGTGGCGGCACTTTTGTATTCATCTGGGACGACAGGGATTAGCAAGGGAGTGATTCTGACTCATAGAAACTTCATAGCGACGTCGTTAATGGTGACCCATGATCAGGACCTTCTTGGTGATCCTAGAAACGTGTTCTTATGCTTTCTCCCAATGTTCCATGTATTTGGTCTCTCTGTAATTCTTTACTCGCAGCTTCAAAGAGGAAACACCGTCGTTTCAATGGCGAAGTTTGAGCTGGAAAAGGCTTTGGGAGTGGTGATGAAGTATAGAATCACTCATCTTTATCTTGTTCCGCCTGTAATTATAGCCATGGCGAAGCAAAGTGTGGTGAAGAAGTATGACTTGTCGTCGTTGAAGCAGATTTTATCTGGGGCGGCGCCTCTTGGGAAGGATGTGATGGAAGAATGTTCTAAGGTTTTACCTCAGACCAAGATCACGCAGGTTTTGAACTGTTCCTTCTCAACTCCTCCATTTTGCACTTTCATTTGGCTGTTACAGGAAATGTTATATGATGTTGTGTTGATTTGGGTAGCAATCTATGGTGTACAGGGGTATGGTATGACAGAAACTTGTGGAGTCATTTCAATGGAGAATTTGGGGGTCGAATCTAGACTATCCGGGTCAACTGGACTCCTTGTTTCAGGAATTGAGGCCCAAATTTTGAGTACAGAAACGCAGAAGCGTCTCCCACCCGGTGAAACAGGGGAGATATGCGTGCGAGGACCAAATATGATGAAAGGTGGATCTCTCTTTGGATATTCTTTAAATGATGAACAGTGCTCATCCATACTAACTATACTGAAGGGTGTATCAAACACCAAACCAGAGTTATACCTTGATCCGATCCTTACTCTTCTCTAACCGTCAAAGCCCATCGCTAGCAAATATTATCCGTCTTCGACATGATATGTATCGCCACCAGTCTCACGGTTTTAAAACACGTATGCTAGGGAGAGGTTTCTACACCTTTATAAAGAATGCTTCATTCTCCCCCCAACAGATGTGGTATCTTATGATCCACTCCCTTCCGAGCCCAACGTCCTTGTTGGCACATCGCCTCGTGTCCACCCCCTTCAAAGCTCAATCTCTTTGCTGGAGCTCGGTGTTTGACTCCAATACTATTTGTAATAGCTCAAGGCCACAGCTACAAATATTGTCTACTTTGGTCCCTTTTTTAAGAGTAAAATGGTGAGATCCTACGTCACGGGAGGACGGGAGATTACTTTCTTGAACTTGTTTGATTGGATCTGCTAAAAAGAATTGAAATTTCCCCCTGTTTTTAAGATGCCAATCTCGTTTCTCTGATGATTTGTTGTCAGTTTAATCAACTTCGGACCCATTTCAAGCTTTTCCATTTTCATGTCCCAGTCTGATTCGCTAAATGTTCGCATGAACATTTCAGGATATTTCAACAATCAGAAAGCCACCAGCCAAACCATAGACGATCAAGGATGGGTTCATACTGGAGATATCGGATACTTTAATGAAGAAGGAGAATTGTTTGTTGTGGACAGAATCAAAGAACTCATCAAGTGTTATGGTTTTCAGGTTCTTTTTTACCTCAACAAACATCAACTTTTCCATTTGGGAGTGCTTCATTTCCTTTTTCTAGGGCCGTCCAAACTCATTACTAATAGATATGTCTTCTTTAGGCTTTTCCTTTAAAATGCGTATGTTAGAGAGAGGTTTTCATACCCTTATTTATAAAGAAGGTTTCATTCTCCTCTCCAACCAACGTAGGATCTCACAAAGCATTATATCAGAACTTAACTTCTCTTAAATCAAAAGAAACTGCTATAGATTCTTGTATGCTAAGTTCTTCTCAGTTAAAGAATATGAGTATAAGATGTACTAATCATATGCTCGGCTCCAGCAAGTATGTCTTCTAATGCTATGTCTGCATTGTCTCCTCTTCTTGGAAGTATCAACTCTAGCTGCATTCGTTGTTGATTGATATCAATTTTTTTGTCACTTTCTTGTCTGCATATTAGGTTGCACCAGCGGAGCTTGAAGCACTGCTACTTTCCCATCCTCAAGTAATAGATGCCATTGTGATCCCGTAAGTAGTAAATAGTAGCATCTATAGTCCCATCATTATGTGGACGTTCGTAGTGGATTTTCCTTTCTATTTCATACTTTCTTGTTAACCTCTGCCATGAATTTCCACCTGCAGATATCCTGATGATAAAGCCGGTGAGGTCCCTATTGCATTTGTTGTTCGTTCACCTAACAGCTCAATAAATGAAGAAGATGTTAAAAGTTTTATCGCGGGTCAGGTAATATTTTGCAAACCCTCAAACAAGAACAATAAAGAGACTTTTTGTCGGTGGGAGAGGAGAACAAAACATTATTTATAAGGGTGTGGAAATCTCTCTCTGGTAAACGCGTTTTAAAAACCTTGAGAGAAAGCCTAAAAGGAAAAGCCTAAGGAGGACGATATTTGTTAGCGATGGCATGGCCCCACCTCACGAATCGGGGTTGCTGTGTCTTTTCCTAAGAGGGGCAGCAGCAAGCCAAGCCTTTACTAAGAGGCCGCCTTTTATGGGCCTGCTGCATAAACCCAAGAAGGCAAAAGATGTGGAAAAATGCAAACTTAAACATTGATTCCCTACGCAAAAAGTGGGAACCATCATTTTGACAAAGGAATTCTTGAAAATGATCAGCTCTTTCCCTTTGCAGGTTGCACCATTCAAGAGATTAAAAATAGTAACCTTCACGAGTAGCGTTCCGAAGTCGGCTTCGGGAAAGCTTCTGAGAAGGGAGCTCATAGCACAAGTCCGTGCCAAGATGTAGACGTCAAAATGTTGAATAGAAAGAACGTAAGTTATTCTGATACAGTTCGCAAAGAAATGTATTTACAGCTTGATGAACACATGAACAATGCAACACCAATTTACATGGATCATAATAAATAACAGCTTTACTTTTGGGAAAAAGAGAATCATTTCAGAGCCAATAAAAGCAAAAGGAAACAGAAAAGTGTATGATTTAAAATGGAGTGTGAAGATGAGTAAGAGATGAAGTAGATGATACCCAACTGTGAGCATTAACTTTGGGGGAATGTTGCTGCTGCTTTCACAAACACCACCACTCATTTACACACCACTTTTTCTGTCACTCTTACTTTTACCACAAAAAAAGAATTGACTTTGGTTGGATTACCATGTTTTTCCATCTTAGCAGCCCAAAAATTTAACCCATTACTGATGTAACCATTCAAAATTTGGTGTTCTAAAAGGGGTCCCATAGTGTTGTAAAATTTGGCATTGGTTACACTCTTTCTCCTCCTTTCACTATCCCTCTGTTTGGAAGATTTTGACACACAAGATGCTATGTGCCATCATATTCTGTTAACTTCAATTATTTAGGCTTTGCACATGCACTCTCTTTCTCTGCCCATTTCATAATCACGACTGCTGCTACCTCTGGCCTAATCTGAAAAGGTATACATTCTCGATCATCAAAGGTTCAAATTTTCCACTTTCACACGTTATAATTGAACAAAAAAAAAAAAAAAAAAAAAAAAAAAAAAAAAAAAAAAAAAAAAAAAAAAA
>NW_019268520.1:6184080-6195953 GCF_002738365.1 Cucurbita moschata
AAAAAAAAAAAAAAAAAAAAAAAAAACTTCCTTTTGTTTTCGATTGTTGGTTCATTTCACACACTTCCGTAGTCAAATTAAATATCTTTTCCTCTAAACCTTTTACGAATTGAAATAGTTGATTAGATGGGTTATATTCTTATCAAACAATACTCAAACCTTAATCTCTCGAATCATTGAATATATTAATATAGTCAAGTATTATCTATCACTTGATGTTGACTGTGATGTACAATGTTTTGAACTTGATATGATTTTGTTGGAGATATTATCAAATAATGTTTGAAGTAGTGAAGGTTGGTAAGTGGGTGGTGGATATAGCAAGCAATGGATATGCAATTTGCATACGAAATTAAGGAGCCAAACCCATCGATCTCAGAGGAAAAAAAAAAAAAACAACAAAACAGAACAAAAAATCTCCATCTTTATTCTCCTTAATGTCTCTTCAATTCACAGTTCTAATCATATTGTTAAAACATAATTAAATATGAATTCCTTTGACCCATAAGAACAAAATTCCAAGGCTAATTTAACCTTTATCCCTAGACTTTGATGATGTTCAGGTGGAATACAAAGTGTATTTTTTAAGTCTCTCTTAAAAACCCTTTTTATTGGGACTTCAAACTTAGAGCTTTAATATATGACATGTTGAATGATTCCTCGTGAGGGCCAAACCAATATCTAAAGTAGTCCTAAATTGAAAGGAAAGAAGCTCTAAAACTTACATAATCCTTCATTTTGTTTGGTCCCCTTGGATAATACCATCTGGGTTTTTTTTAATGTTAGACGAACACGACTCTCCACAATGGTATGATATGGTCCACTTTGAGCATATGCTCTCATGGCTTTGCTTTGGGATTCCCCAAAAGGCCTCACACCAATAGAGAGAGTATTTTTTGTTTATAAACCCATGATCATTCTCTAAATTAGCCGATGTGGGACTTTCATCATCCAACATTTCATATATAGTATTTCCCGGCATGGAATAACACTCCCATTATAAAAAGATTCAATTTTTAGTTGTGGGTATTGATAATTTCTTGTGGAGAAGGAATTGTTGGAGCTCTAAAATGACAAAGCTAAGGCAAACAAGAGTAGAAGTAGAAAAACATTTGTTTAACAAACAAAAAGAAACAAAAAACAAAGACATGGAAGGAGTTGTTGCATGTCGTGAAACATAACCCAGAAAACCAGAAACCCAACTGTGTTGTCTTTTACTCTTCAACCGTACTATAAAACTAGGGTTTCCTGGATTCCCTTGCTTTCACAATATCATAATCAAAGTGTATTTGTATGAGTCTATGAATACGATCACTCCCACTAAGGAACACACAATCCTCCATCAGTTTTTTGAAAAATAACCTACACAAATCCTTTTGTCATTTCTCCACTAAAAACCTCACTTTTCCATCAACTCATTATAATACCCATTTCATATCTCCACTTGGATCATCGACTTCTACATATTTTCCATTATTTTGGTGTTGTCTACCGACGGTTGGGAGAGAGTTCTACATTGGCTAATTTAGGGAATGATTATGAGTTTGAATAATACATCTCTATTGGCACGAAGTCTTTTGAGAAAGCACAAAGTGAAGCCATGAGAGTTTATGCTGAAAGGGGATGATTTCTAACCAATTGTGACTTTTGAAAAGGTTCATAACTAGTTCATAACGGTTTTAAAAAAGAACTGAAACCCATAAATAAAGGTATAGTCTTTATAAGCCTAACCTATGTTGATAATTTCGGAATTGGAATATAAATAATGATGAATTTGTTGAGGAAGGTGGGAGAATTATGCGAATTATTTAGGTTGAAACTAGGTCAATAGAATAAGAAGAATGGAGTGAGTGGTATATGCATATAAGCCTTTCCAAAGTGTAAGCTTAAAATGACATCCACTTAGGTTCATAAATAAAGACTTGAAAAGGTAGAATAAGATGCTTAATGCATGTGCCTTACACACTGTTCTTGCTTATTAATAATGCTTTTTATTAACTAAATTTTTGCAATAATTAAAAAAATATATATATCCAAAAAGAGAAGATTGTGGAAACCAACTAAGATGAGAAACTTTTGATTTTTCCCCTCTTATCAATTTGTGTGTGGAAATATTTCTCTTTATATAAAAAAAAAATTATAAAGAGATAAAAAAAAAATCTTGTTGGTAGGATTTCCACCACAAGAGCTAGCTAGCTAGCTAAGGGGTTAATAAAAGAAATTATATGGGATTTTAGGGGCTTTTTTGAAAACAAGAAAAGGACAAGCCAACAAATTATTCAATGAAAAGAAAAATAAATAAATGAGGGTTTGAAAATATATTTATAAAAAAAAAAAAAAAAAAAAAAGTTTCTGAGTGCTGACAAATTGATCATAATGAGTTGGTAATAATGTGGTTATGCTTTGGGGCATTTGCCATCTCACCCTCCTTTGTATTATATTGAAATATGACACAAAAAAGAAGAAGAACCATTTTTTAATATTAATTTCAGATTCTTTTGTTTTTGGGAAACTTGTTATCTACTAATGATGGACTAGGAAAGCCTAAAGAATACAATATCCGTTAGTGATAGGCTAGAAAAGCCTAAAAAACACAATATATGCTAGCGGTGGGGTATTAAATTTTGAAAGGAATCATAAAACCCGAAAAGAGTTTGGTCTCTGATTTCTCATTCATAATCATAAGGCTCCAGTGTAATTAAGCATGAAAGAGTGTAACCTAAGTTACTGAATTCCTGAAATCATGTCTGAAAGTCACCATAAGAAACCCTTTTTCATAAACGAATAATGAAGGTTATGTAGCATTAGTAGAGATTAAGATTGTTTAAAATGATTCCAATCTGTAATGCACATGCCATGCCACTGAGAGAGAGCCCTTAAAGCCAAGGGTACTTTGAGACTTCAAATGGAACCAAGCCACACTGTATAACTCAAAGGGAAGACACAATTTTGACCTATTTGTTCCGTGAGTGAGAGAGATAGAAGGGGCAGTTGGTACGGTACAGGGCGTTGGATGATGAAAGTCACACATCGGCTAAAAATACGTGTGTAACCATATTATTTGTTCCCCCTTGTTGTCACCTGCCTTACAAAACTACCCTACAACTACACCATTCTTCTATATTCAACAACCAAGTTGATTGAGCTGAAAATTTGTAAGGCGGGTCGAGATTTGAAATAGATAAAAGGGTTATAAACCCTAAACCCTAAACTCGAAAAGACACACATATATCTCCTTTTGACCTCTCTCACTCTAATATTTTATTTAATTGGAAAAAAACAATAACGAAGACATCCAAATCCAAACAAAATAATTGAAGAAATTGAACTTTTATTTTATTTTTAAAGAAAGAAAAAGAGATGAGGGAGACCCATCAACTGGTAGAGTCAGCAGTAAAGAAGGGAGAGTCAGCAGTAACTTTCTACCCAAATTATTTACCGCTTTCTAGATTTGAACAAAAAGAAAAGTTAGTGTTCCACGCCAACTAAGAAATTAACTCCCCCACTTTAACATTCTCTTCTAATCTTACCTTTTTGCCCAGGGAATCTCTCATCTCTGTTATTGAACAAAAAGTGAGTGGTTGGCATCATCGTGACCGTACAACTCTGATTGACCATCAATTCTGTTTTCTCTTCACAACCCAAACACAGCAAGAGAATTAAGAGGGTTGCTTGCGTTGTTTGAATTCATAAACAAAGCCAACAATTCCCTGTCATTACGCTTTACTTCTTTTTTTTATTAATGTTTTTCCAGTTTTCTGACATTTCCCTCCAATCCTTTCACTTTTCAACTTTCTTTTTCTCTTTATTTCTAAAGCCTTTTGAGTCTGTTATTCTTTCCCGTATACCCACATGCCTTGGATCTCCCCTCTCTCTCTCTCTCTCTCTGTGGGTGTGTGTGTGTGTGTGTGGTGGAAAAGCTGTTTAGTTTCATAAATTCCTCCAACTTTAGGCTTCAAAACCCCAGATTTCGGAATTTAATAACCCCTTCCCTCTTATAACTCTGTTCTAGATTCTTATCAATGTGTTATCATTTCAGATGTAGTATAATTACCCGTAGTGGATATACTTGATTGGCTACCAGTGGATATACTTTTTGGAAGAGGAATCTCACTTTCAGCTTCTTAAAGGAAAAATCACGTGTTTATAAGTAAGGAATACTATCTTCGTTGATATGAAATCTTTGTGAGCGTGGAATCGAAACATTACGTATGAGGGTGTGATACAAAGAGAAACGAAAAGTAAAGTCACAGGGAAAAACAAAAAAAAGAAAAGGGTCATTTGAGTTGTATAGCAGCCCTCCCACAAATATTTATTCTAAAATAAATGCATAGAGCTAACAACTTGAATGTGAAAATGAATAAGCAGAAGAGAAAGTGAATGAAGAATTGAAATGGTTTTTGATTTGAGTATGAGGTTGAGTTATGAATGATGAGGCCTCCTTTCCCAAGACAATACTTTAATAATGAGGCATTCAAACAAACAAGACATGGAGGATAAGAAGGGAACCTTTTATTTCTTCTTCTTCTTCTGACAAAAATAACATAGTCAATGAGCATACGGCATCAGATTTTGAAACTATGCTTCGGTTTTTCTGCAGTCAACCTTCAAACCTGCAAAAATAAATATTCAAACACCGGAAGCCTTGTGCTCTTATTGTTCTTCATTATTACTATTATTTTAATCTTTTTTTTTTACCATGTTTTATGGAGGACTTTGGATTAAATATATGACACCATAGGGATTCTAAAATCATCCAATTTCTTCATTATTCCAAGGAGACAGCAGGGGTTGGGTAATTTATGTCCTGTATTTTTTTCAACCTTTCACATTCTATTCTCCTAAACAGTTTATAGCTTTAAAATTTTTAATAACAAGATTTGGTTAGATTCCTATGTTTTAAAATATTGTGTTTCTACCCTTTCTTAAATTTTAGATTAAATTATAAGCCTGGGTTCTTATAATTTTCAAAATAAAACATTTAAATTTATCAAAACTATATCTAATAATTTGAAGAGTTCGAAAACAATAAATAAATAAGTTTCTATAGGGTCCGTCTAAAATTTCCTCCAATTTTTATAAACTCACAAATACTTAATTGATGAAATAAATGAAGAAAAAATGGTAAACATTTATGGAGTAAATTATTGTTTTAAAAAAGAAAAAGTGCAAAAAAAAAATATAGAGATTAAAATTTAAAAAAAAAAATGCTAGTGGTGGCAATATCTGCTAGTAGTGGCAAGCAGAAGTTAAACCGTTCTCCAAGCCCCCAATTTCATAGTTTAAAAAGTTGTTTCTCTTTAACCCTCATAACGTTAATCAATTTATGACCGTTGAAATCCAAATTTGCATTTTATTGAAAAGAAATTGTACCTGCCTGCTGGTCGGGTGTGGTTTGTTCATAGGGACTTTTTTCCAAGTGAATGATATGATTAGATTAGGCTGAAAACAAATGATAAATGGAGATGAGTGAGAATATATAGTAAATTACAAAACAAGAACAATTATAAGGTTTTGAGACGACAATGACTAAAGCAATGATTTTTGGTATTGGGATTAAATTAAAGGGATGGTGGGGTATTTTCCTACTTTGAATATGTTCTTCTAAAACAAATCAAAATAATAATAATAATAATAAATCCTTTTCTTTTTTCTTTCTCACTCCGGGACTCCCTCCTCTAACATGCGTCACTTTCTGTGATTTTTACGGAACAAGCAAAGTGGGAACAATTGGAAACCCAATCTGACTGTAAAAACACCCACACCCACACCCACACCACTATTTGTCTCTCTCTTTCACAACACTTCCATTCAATAAGAACAGCAACAACTAGAGCCAACACAACTGAGAGAGTAAAAAGAGGAGAAGAACAAACAACAAATCACCACCAAATGTAGCAGCAAAAGTAAAGAGAAGAAGTTATTATGAGGTAAAAAGAAAGGGGAAATTTTGTTCATAAACCCAGGAATTTCGCCAATGTCACAACATTCTGAGGAGATTAAGACGACTGAGAAGTGGAAATGGTCCGAAATGCAAGGCCTTGAGCTCCTCTCTTCTGATCCTCCTCCTCCTCCTCCTCCCAAACCATCACCCCCAACACCGAAACACACAGACCCCGAAGACCTCAGCTTCAAACAGGAGGAGGCTGAACACGGAATTGGCAGACCCATAAACGGAGAAATGGAATCTTCAACTGATTCCAAGAAGGAAAACGGTGGTGGCACCAGTGGGGAGAAACCTGAAGCCGTCACTTCCCTTGGGTTTGGGGAGCTTTTCAGATTCGCCGATGGGTTAGATTACGTTTTGATGGCAATTGGGTCGGTCGGAGCCCTTGTCCACGGTTGTTCTTTGCCTCTGTTTCTCCGTTTCTTCGCTGATCTTGTTAACTCTTTTGGGTCTTACGCCAATGATGTGGATAAAATGATGCAGGAGGTTTTGAAGGTAAAGTTGAACTGTAACTCAAAACACAATCCAAGTGTTTTATGTTGATAATAATCTAAATAAAAGCTGAGAAACTGAGACCTTTCTATTTTCAGTACGCATTTTACTTCCTCGTGGTTGGAGCTGCGATATGGGCGTCGTCCTGGGCAGGTACTCAGAATTTCCATTAGCTTCTCTGGGGTTTTCTTTCCCATTCATATGTGATTCTAAGTGAAACCGGTTGCAGAGATTTCGTGTTGGATGTGGACCGGCGAGCGGCAGTCCACAAAGATGAGGATCAAGTACCTAGAAGCCGCACTGGACCAAGACATTCAGTATTTTGATACAGAGGTGCGAACATCTGACGTCGTTTTCGCCATCAACACGGATGCAGTGATGGTCCAAGACGCCATTAGCGAGAAGGTAAAGAAACCAGCCCTGTTTTCAGTAATCTCTCTGTTTGAAACCCCCACCTTTTACCCGCCTAATTGATGTAAATGAATGGACTTTGCAGCTGGGCAACTTCATCCACTATATGGCAACATTTGTGTCCGGATTCGTTGTGGGTTTCACTGCTGTGTGGCAATTGGCGTTGGTAACTCTTGCGGTGGTTCCTTTGATTGCCGTAATCGGCGGCATCTACACCACCACAATAGCCAAGCTCTCTGCCAAGTCCCAGGAAGCTCTTTCAGAGGCTGGAAATATCGTCGAACAGGTAAGGGGCATACTTTGCAGCACTTGGTGGTTCTCTAAAGATTTTTGCATCTTCACTCATCTGGGTACCGTCAACTCTTGACGTAACATACAGACAATAGTTCAAATCCGAGTTGTTTTGGGGTTCGTGGGCGAATCAAGAGCGTTGCAGAGATACTCCTCCGCGTTGAAGATTTCTCAAAAGATAGGTTACAAGACTGGATTCTCCAAGGGTATGGGATTGGGCGCCACTTATTTTGTTGTTTTCTGCTGTTACGCTCTTCTGCTCTGGTACGGAGGTTATCTCGTCAGACACCACGCCACCAATGGCGGTCTGGCCATAGCCACTATGTTTGCCGTGATGATTGGCGGACTGTAAGTATCCACCACCATCTCGGGTTTCATCTTGAAACCTCCAATTTTTGGCTGACGGATCGCTTTGCTTTGACAGGGCATTGGGACAATCTGCTCCGAGCATGAGTTCGTTCGCAAAGGCTAGAGTTGCAGCTGCCAAAATCTATCGTATAATCGATCACAAGCCCACTCTAAACAGCAACAACGAATCTGGTTTGGAATTAGAGTCAGTTTCAGGACTGGTTGAGCTGAAGAATGTGGATTTCTCATACCCATCAAGGCCAGATGTAAGAATCCTGAACAACTTCTCTCTAACTGTCCCTGCCGGAAAAACGATAGCTCTGGTCGGTAGCAGCGGCTCGGGCAAGAGCACCGTCATCTCCCTAATTGAAAGATTCTATGACCCCATTTCAGGTAAATGTCACGATCTGTTTGCACTTTTAAAATGATTAAACGCATTGGTTTTGGTTTTGCAGTCATTCTTGAAATTTACGTTTCCGGACTTGAAAAGTTCCTTCTGGACTGAATGTGCAGGAGAAGTTTTACTAGATGGGCGTGACATAAAAACTTTGAAGCTGAGATGGCTAAGGCAGCAGATAGGACTGGTGAGCCAAGAACCTGCACTTTTTGCCACCACCATCAAGGAGAATATTCTCTTGGGCAGACCTGATGCAGACCAAGTTGAGGTGGAGGAAGCTGCTCGAGTGGCCAATGCTCATTCATTCATTATCAAACTTCCTGAAGGCTATGACACCCAGGTTAGATATCATCTCAAAACTGTGTGTTAAAACATGACACTCTTAATCACCTTCCATTGGCTTACAATGACAAATGTTACTGATAATGGAGCAAAAGAAACTTGATTCTATTTTTCTGAAGGGTAAAGGTCTATATATATATATATATATAGTGATCTAACTAAGATATATGTGTGATAATTTACATATAATCTTTCTTACACCTATTTTGAATAGCAAAATGGAACATTTTATTGCTTTTAACAAGGTTAAACCGACTCTTTTTTGGTGCAAGTGAGGAGAAATGTTTTGGTCCTACAAACCATGGAAACAGGATAACATGCTTGGTCAACAATGCATGTGCAGAAATAAATAGGTTTTTAACTTGTCTGCTCTGACAAACGAGAACCAAATAAACTAAAGGGAGGGACATATCAAGCATATGGGTATGCAGATGGAATAGAAAATAGTCGATGCTGACATCTATGTAAAATTATCTATACGTTATTGATCTTCAACCTTCCAAGGAAAAAGGTGCTATTGACATTAGCATGCTATACAAGAAATAATGATGACATGAAGATGATGGGTTTCAAAGATATTGAAAGAGTAGGAATCAGAGGGGTTAATGATTTCTTGAGCCACAAAACTTGTGTGGATTATTATAATAAAACTTTGATAAAAAACAGAAATGTTCTTATCTAATTTGTAACTTCGAGCTAACACAGAGAACTTTTAGATTATTTGTTACCTGCAACTTGCACAAGCTCTTGACACGAATCTACGTATCTATGCTTTACATTTACCGTATTATCAAAGATACTAAAAAATCACTATTTGGTCACCTGTTGATAGAATGACTAGAGAATTATTCTGCATCATGTGGCGGAAAAAGACGCTTCCAAACAACTTTACTCGTATAAGATACTGAATTTATAATCTAGTTTTGATAGAAGAATGAATCATTATGAATCAGAATCCTGAGGTTTGAAGTAGAAAGTTTATGGTTGGTAGGTAGGGGAAAGAGGACTGCAGCTTTCTGGAGGGCAGAAGCAGAGGATTGCAATAGCAAGGGCAATGCTGAAAAACCCTGCGATCCTACTCTTAGACGAGGCTACTAGTGCATTGGATTCTGAGTCAGAAAAGCTTGTACAGGAGGCTCTTGATCGTTTTATGATCGGGCGGACGACTCTTCTTATTGCCCATCGGCTCTCTACCATTCGTAAGGCTGACCTTGTGGCTGTAATCCAACAGGGAAGTGTTTCTGAAATTGGAACACATGACGAGCTCATTGCCAAAGGAGAGAATGGTGTATACGCCAAGCTTATCCGGATGCAGGAGATGGCACATGAAACTGCTCTCAATAATGCCAGAAAGAGTAGTGCAAGGTAGCTATAGAAATATATTCGATTTCTCCTTTTTGAATCTGCTCTCAATAACTTGTCTAACTAGCATGGACTATGATTTTTTAGGGCTTCAAGTGCCAGGAACTCAGTGAGTTCCCCAATCATTGCACGGAATTCTTCCTATGGACGATCGCCTTATTCACGTCGGTTATCTGACTTTTCCACATCTGATTTTAGTCTTTCTCTGGATTCTTCACTTCCCAATTACAGGCTTGAAAAACTTGCCTTTAAGGAGCAAGCCAGTTCCTTCTGGCGTCTTGTGAAAATGAATTCACCCGAATGGCTTTATGCATTACTTGGTTCTGTTGGTTCTGTTGTCTGTGGGTTTCTAAGCGCCTTCTTTGCATATGTTCTAAGTGCTGTTCTCAGTGTCTACTACAACCCAGACCATGCTTTCATGAGCAGAGAAATTATTAAGTACTGCTACTTATTAATCGGACTTTCGTCAGCTGCTCTTCTCTTCAATACAATACAGCATTTCTTCTGGGATATTGTCGGAGAGAACCTCACCAAACGTGTAAGAGAAAAGATGCTGACAGCAGTACTGAAAAATGAAATGGCATGGTTTGATCAGGAAGAAAATGAAAGTGCAAAAATTGCTGCTAGGCTGGCCCTTGACGCTAACAACGTTAGATCAGCTATTGGAGACAGGATTTCTGTGATTGTACAGAACACGTCACTCATGCTAGTTGCATGCACAGCTGGGTTCGTTTTGCAGTGGCGCCTATCTCTTGTCCTTGTAGCCGTCTTCCCCGTGGTCGTTGCGGCCACTGTTCTACAGAAAATGTTCATGACTGGTTTTTCAGGAGACCTTGAGGCTAACCATGCCAAGGCCACACAACTAGCAGGGGAAGCCATAGCCAATGTAAGGACAGTTGCTGCATTCAATTCAGAGGAAAAGATTGTCAGACTTTTCTCAACCAACCTCGAGATCCCACTACGCCGCTGCTTTTGGAAGGGACAGATTGCTGGCAGCGGCTTTGGCGTTGCTCAGTTCTCTCTTTACGCTTCCTATGCTCTTGGTCTTTGGTATGCCTCATGGCTTGTAAAGCATGGGCTCTCTGATTTTTCGAAGGCAATCCGTGTTTTCATGGTCCTTATGGTTTCCGCAAATGGCGCAGCTGAAACACTCACTCTAGCTCCTGACTTTATTAAGGGCGGTCGAGCCATGCGATCCGTCTTTGCACTTCTTGACCGCAAAACTGAAATTGAACCTGATGATCCAGATGCCACTCCAGTCCCAGATAAACTTCGTGGAGAAGTTGAATTTAAACATGTTGACTTTTCCTACCCAACTCGCCCTGATATCCCCGTCTTCAGAGATCTTAGTTTGCGTGCCCGAGCAGGTAAGACTCTTGCTCTTGTTGGCCCGAGCGGGTGTGGCAAGAGCTCTGTTATTGCATTAGTCCAAAGATTCTATGAGCCAACTTCAGGACGAGTTATGATTGATGGAAAGGATATTCGTAAGTTCAACCTCAAGTCTCTGAGAAAGCACATTGCCATGGTCCCTCAGGAACCATGCTTATTTGCTGCTTCCATATCTGATAATATAGCTTATGGCCACGAATCAGCCTCTGAAGCTGAGATCATTGAAGCCGCTACTTTGGCAAATGCCCACAAGTTCATATCTGCATTGCCAGAAGGATATAAAACTTTTGTTGGGGAGAGGGGAGTTCAACTATCGGGTGGACAAAAACAAAGAATTGCAATTGCTCGTGCTCTGGTCAGGAAGGCAGAGCTTATGCTACTAGATGAGGCAACAAGTGCACTTGATGCTGAGTCTGAGCGGTCCGTCCAGGAGGCGCTCGACCGAGCTTGTTCAGGAAAAACAACAATTGTAGTTGCTCATCGACTATCAACTATCAGGAATGCCCATGTCATTGCAGTAATTGATGATGGTAAAGTTTCAGAGCAGGGATCACACTCACATTTGTTGAAAAATTATCCTGATGGGTGTTACGCCCGGATGGTACAGTTACAAAGATTCACACACAGCCAAGTCATTGGCATGACTTCAGGTTCAACTTCCTCAGCAAAAACTAGAGAGGATGAGGACAGAGAGAGCTAGGAAATGGAACCATAGCAATTGACAAGAAAGAAAAAGGAAAAACAAAATCCCTTATACCCTTACTATTCTTTTGGGATTTGTCTGCCATTTTCTATCCAGTAAGTATATCAAGTGTATTATCTTCTTAAATCTTTCTCCCCCTTCTTATATAGGCCTTCTACTCACAAAAAAAAAAAAAAAAAAAAAAAAAAAAA
>NW_019268520.1:6196088-6197678 GCF_002738365.1 Cucurbita moschata
AAAAAAAAAAAAAAAAAAAAAAAAAAACTCATCAGAAACCATTCAACGAGAATCCAGTGCATAGCAGAAACCCAAGATCTTTTCAAACCATGGGAACCAAACATTTTAACAAACACCTCATATGCATTCAAAAAGACGAAAACAACTTCACCGCAAGAGAAGCAATAAGCACACAATTTGTCCCATATTCATAAAGAGAAATTCACGTGGGAAACAGAATAATTGAAAATTTGGCATGGTACAGCAACGTCGTGCATGCAAGACAAGATAGTTACCGGAAGGAATCGATTAATCAGAGGGGAATGAAAGAAACGAAAGATGAACAGACATAAACACAGAAACTGGAATATGATGACGACGGCTTACCTTCTTGCTCTGTGAAGAAGAGGGTCACTTCTAGTTTGTGGGCCAAAATCAAAACCAGTAAAATCTCCGATCAAACTTGATTGTTCACCAATTGGCTTTTAATGGCGCTGCCTCCCCCATGCTCTGCGACCTTTGCATTGGAAATTTCTTTGTAAGCATTCAGTATATATATATATATATTTTTTCAATTTCATCGGTAAGGATTCAGTTAACAACTGAAACAGCTCTGGGCCTGGGCTTTCTTTGGTATCACAAGCCCATGGGCTATGGTTTTGTTAGTAAGCCCACGTTGTTTAGTTTGGATGTATTTTAAAATATTAATTCTAAATTCTAAAATTTCAAAACATTTATTTTTTATTTTTCTTTTAGTATTTTAACATGTTGACATTTTCAAATTTTAATCCTCGAAATTTATTATAACTCGCATAATCAATTAATTATTTGAAATTATTCATAGAATATTTAATTATTTGTTTCAAATCATGATACAACCAATAAAGTAATCATTTGATTAATTGAAAAGTGGATTGTTAGGTGAATACAAAGGGGTAACAAAATGTAGTGATTAAAAATCTCTTATTCCATCTGCTTTTTACCACGGGTAATTTTTACTTTTTTTTCCCCTTAATTATTATTATTTTTACTTTGCCTACTCATCAATATTGATCTTATTAGGCCCTTCAATAATTAAAATATTCGTTCCTATCTTTTATATCTCATATAAATATCAATCATCAATTAATCAACGATCGATATAAATATAAATAGTTATAGTAAAGTGAATAACTTATTTAGAGAGGTAAGGTTTAAATATTTTTTTTATAAATTATTTCATTTATAAGAATACTCATATTTTATCATATACATATTTTAATTCTTTCTCCTACCTATCATCTGTCCTTCCTCTCTCTCTATATAATATGCTATAAAAATGATGTGACATTTTATCTTCAAAATTTTATTTATTTTTGCTAATTTCGTGGAATTATATAAACTTAAATCTGTTTGAGTGGGATTGAATTTTTTTAAATCGGAAGATTTAAATTAGTCCAAGGGTCGACTTTACCAACATGAAAATAAAATTACAGTCCAACCTATAAAGTTTTTTATTTTTATTTTTATTCTTTTTCTTTTTAAAATTTTAACGTTCAAAAAAAATACGAATAATATTTATAAGCTTACCATACAAACCAAACGTAAAAGAACAAAAAAAAAAAAAAAAAA
>NW_019268520.1:6197843-6207228 GCF_002738365.1 Cucurbita moschata
AAAAAAAAAAAAAAAGATAGTTATCTTTTTGTTTACCTTTTCCACGGCTCGACTTGTACCATCTTTCAAGTACATAGTTCACATGTGTAACTTTGTCCTACATAACAACAATAACGTGATTCAACAATAAAGTTTTAATATATATATTAAACAAAATATTAATCTCTATATCAATGTTTTTTAGTCTAAGGTATTTATAAATAATAAAAGGTAATTTAATTTAGACTTTGTAAAAATACTCGTTTATTTAAGATTTGGTTAGATAACTATTTTATTTTTTTATTACTACATATTTTTTAAATTTAATTGGATTTTGATGGGATTTTTGTGGGGGAAGGAAATTAATAAATAAAATAAAATAAAGATGGTGAAATGAAATGAATGAATTGAAATAGTAATAAGGTTCCAAACTTTGTCCAAACAATAATGAGCCCGGTCCCCCACCCGACCCGAAGACAGGACAAAAATTGAAGAATGGTTGTCAAACTCACCCCGCTAGTGGGCTACGTTTCGTCACAGCTCATTCAGATGTTGACACGTTATCCTCATTCACCCTTTCAACATGAACCACGGCTTCCCTCCCCCAGTAAACGCCATCTCGATTCGCGCCTTTTCCTTTGTTCCATAAAATAAGTTCATTGGCTTAAGTCAAATACATTTCCTTTTCAGGACCGCCCCCTCCGCCGCCGTTAATTTCCTTAGATGGCGGCGCCTCACCGCAGCAGCCACTAAATCTAGAATGTTCAAATTCATTGCCTCCCTCTTTATCTCAATTTTAAAATATCCATTTTAACTTTTTACTCCAATATTAAAAAAAAATAAACAATTATAATTAATATATATTCATGTATCAATTTAACAAAAAAAAAAAAGCTCGATAAACTTAAAATATTAAACCGATCTTAATCTTTTAAATTCATGCCCACGTAAGTAAATCATCACACATGACGTTTAGCACGAAAAATAAAGCAGTCAAAATTTATAAAAATCTCTAATAAAGCAAAAAGGGATCTAAAATAGAGAGCAAAAACGAGACATTTCTCCTACATATATTGACAAAAAAAAAAAAACATTACCTCAAAAATGGCATTAAAATCGACGTTTATATATACAAACTATTTTGTTACATATAGTAATTATTTAAAATTAGTACAATTTTTGAAAAAGTAAAATATTTTTTAATATTTAACCTATTTTTAAATGATTAAATTATGAAAAGTAAGGTTAAAGCTATTGAAATAATAAAAATATTTTAAAATTTAGTTTGAATATATTATTATATTATTAAATCATTCCAACGACGAATAAAAAAACAACGCACAATTAAAATAAATTAAAAGAAAGGGAAAAGATAAAGTAAGATAAAATATTTAAATATTAAAAACCGTTTCTACAAAGCCCAATTTACCGTACCGCCCATAGTTTTTTCTTTTACCAAACTGAATGGATAGTAACGAATCTTGTTTGAACAGGGTATTATCGGTAATTCAATATTACAGTTATTTTTTTTATTTTCTATCTAAAATTTCAAAAAAAGTTAATTAATAATATAAAACAAAATGGTGGGAAGGGGTATTGTGGGTATTTCACCTGCCCATGTGGCATCCACTTAAAACCAGGTGATTGGATACAGATACATCCGATATGATTGAAAAAGGGCATCCAGTCTAATCGGACGGCAAGGCCAACGCCCCACCATCCTGACCATATTATCATCATGCCATGCATTACCATCATACATACATACATAGCCATTCAAATCCCAGTTCTATATAAGCCAAATCCTCCCACCATTGTACTCCCAATCAACGAATCAAAGAGGAAAAGAAAAACAAAAAGAAATGGGAGAGGTCGGATTCTCTCTCTCTCTCTCTCTGATCTCTCTCGATCTCTCTCGATGTCCAATTTTTTATTTTGAATTTTTCGAATTGTAATTACAAAATTTGTTTCTTCTGATGAATTCTTTTCGTGGGTTCTGCAGCAAAAGGTGGAAGAAGCAGTTGCAGCAGCTAAAAATGAAGTTGAGAAGAAATCGGCGGCTGCTGTAGCTCCAGCTCCAGCTCCGGCGGCAGTTCCGGCAGTCGCGGAGGGTGGAGCGAAGAAAGAGGACGGCGGAGCTATCACCGCCGTATACAAAATCGACATGCATTGCGAAGGGTGTGCAAAGAAGATTAAACGAACTGTCCGACATGTCAAAGGTAAATTCTAGATTTCGGAATCGAACACTTTTTGGAATCTCAATCCAAATTATTCCTTTTATTCGTATAATTCTTATATTTTTTTTAATTGAATTTGTGGGTCAGATGTGGAGAGTGTTAAGACGGATTGTGGAGCGAATAAGTTAACTGTGATTGGGAAAATGGATGTCGTTGCGGTGAAAGAGAAATTGGAGCTTAAAACCAAGAAGAAAGTGGAGCTTATTTCCCCGCAGCCGAAAAAAGACGGCGGCGCTGTCGCCGCCCCGGCGGAGAAGAAGGCCGATGAGAAGAAGCCGGAGGAGAAGAAAGCTCCTGAAGAAAAACCCAAAGAGGTGAGTATCAATCACTGTTCATAATTAACGTAATAAGAACAACTCCCATGATACCCACGTTTTAGTTTTCTTGTTTCTTAGTTCATCTCTCAACCACTGTTCATACTCTGTTTTTCATTCATTGAAACAGAGCACTGTCGTCTTGAAAATCCGGCTGCATTGTGAAGGTTGCATACAAAAAATCCGCAAAATCATCTTGAAAATCAACGGTAAGGTCTAAAATATCATAATTTTATCTCAGTAAAACAGATTCCCAAATGAAATCAAATTAAATTGACGTTTTGTATCTTGTAATTGAACAGGGGTTCAATCGGTGGCTTTGGACGGAGCCAAGGATTTGGTCACCGTGAAAGGAACAATGGATGTGAAGCAACTCGAGCCGTATCTCAAAGACAAACTCAAAAGGAACGTGGAGGTTATCCCACCCAAGAAGGAAGAACCCGCCGGTGAAAAGAAAAAAGAAGAATCCCCTGCACCTGCCGCCGTGGTTGCTGTCCCCGTCGCCGTTGAAGCTGGAGGCGGTGAGAAGAAGAAGGAAGAAGCTGATGGCGGTGGTGAGAAAAAGGAAAAGGAAGGCGGCGGTGAGAAAAAGGAAGGCGGTGGTGAAAAAAAAGAGGCGGTGGAATCGAAACCTGCACCACCTCCCGCTGCCGCCGAGGGTGGCGGTGCAAAGCCGGTGGATGTAATGAACAAGTTAGAGTATTACGGCGGATATCCCTACCAACCACTATACTACGAGGCGCCGATGCAGTACCACCATAGCTACTCAATGGAAGCAAACCCGAGTTACTATACCCCCAACTACGGTTACGCTAACCATGGTTACACAGACCATAGATACGACGTCGTTCCAATGGACCACCACTTCCCTCACCACATGCAACAGGATCAGCCGCAGATGTTCAGCGATGAGAATCCCAACGCTTGTTCCGTCATGTAAGATTCCAATCAACGGCTGAGATTCATCTGAGGGAAAAAAAAAAAATCCATAAATCTGTAAATATCGACACATGTAAAAATCAAGATGTGCTCGCCATAAAAGAGAAAAAATGGAAAAATGGATTTTTGAGGTCCGGTTCGGTTCGGTTCAGCTGGTGAAAACCAGTTTTAGTTTGTGTTGGTTGGTTGGTTAGTTGGGTGGTTCGTCTTTTTCGTTGTATCTTGTCAACCTCAAGAATTTTTGACGTTAATTAGATGAATATTTCAGTTTAATTTTAAAAATAAATGCGTTTAATAAAGTAATTAAAAAATTAATTTAATAGATTTAAAAAAGGAAATGATGGAAGGTATTGCGTGGAAATGATGGCACTCCTGAACCCTCTTTTTATTTCATCATTACTTATGAGGGCTTTAATTTCTTTTTTAATTAATTAATTAATTAATTAATGGAGATTAATTAGAGTATTTAAATAAATTATTTTTTGAAAAAAGAAATAGAAAGTGAAAGTGAAATGAGTGGATAAAAACAAAAAAAGGTAACGTGGAGAATCCTGAAGCCTGTTTTGGGAAGTGTGAAAGTAGCTTAGAGATGCTTTGACTTGTTTACCTCGGTTATATAAAAGATTAGACTAATGGTCTGCCTTAATTTACTAATTAATTTTAGACCTTGTGATTTATTCTGTCAAATCTAGACATGATTTTACCGTCGTACAAACATAAATACAACAGTAAGACAATATAACATTAAATTAAATAAATAGGTTCAGCATAGCATGAGTGAGTGAGTGTTTGATTAAATCCAAGACAATACAACATGAAATTAAATAAAAAGGTTCATGGGTGAGTGTTTGATTAATCCATCACATCTAAATGGTGTAAAAGTTATTTTATTTATAATCAAATAAAATAGTAAAATATGGAAACAGTAATAAATGGAAAGATACCTCGGTAACAAGACACATATCTGTCTTATAATAAAATATCAAATATGATATATATGGTAAATTATAATTTATTACTAAATATCCTTAACACCCCATCCTAAGCTGAGCGTCGGATTTGAACGAACGTGAAACTTGGATTTGAAAAATTCAAAGAGAGGTTGAGAAACACTTTTTGTGAAGATGTTAACAACCTGGTTCGGAGGAGGCGTCGAGAAACACTTTATTGGCCATCGAAAACTGTAGAGGGATTGTCGCTCAACGGCGATACTGTTTTGGCTTCGGCGAGAATTTGTCTAACCCATGAAGAGGGATCGTCGCTTACCGACGATGTTGCCTTAGCTCTGGTGAGAATATGTGAACCCAAGAAGTAGAAGGGGAAACCTAGAGCAATGGACAAATACAATGTTGAAGTCGGAAGAGTCGCCACGGTGGGCGAATGAGCCAATTTTGGCTAGAAGGGCGGCGGCCACTTGGTTGGCGAAGAGGCCAGTGCGGCGCCCAGATTCCAAAAGTAAATCTCTGCAGAAGGTTAATAGGTTTAGGTTAGGGTTTCTGTGAAGAATGAACGGAAGATTGGGAAGAAAATGAAAGAGACTATGTTGGTTGAGGGAAAATCGATTGTGTTAGAAAAGGTGAGGTTGTATGCACAAAGTATGGCGAAGGGTGTTTTGGTTCAATAGGGTGGAGCCGAAGAGTAATCAATCGGCTCTGCATGTGGCAATCATGGAGATTGCCCTTGCGGCGTTAAAGCCAACAGGGGTGGTGGAAAAGAAGATGAGTAGGGGATTCAAAAGCCATTGAAAATAAGGGATCGGGATTGTTAAACCGAAAGAACTCTAATACCATGAGAATGTTTGATTAATCCACTACACCTAAATGGTGTGGAAGTTACCATAATAAGATAATAATAAAATACCAAATATGATATATATGTAAACTATCATTTATTACTAAATATTCTTAACAATGGGCATACAGCTAAGCATGACTGTGACACTCAGCTTCTTCGAGCTCGCTTTACACATCAACATGAACTGAATACCGAACTCAAAAAAATTAGATCGAGCACTACACCAATGCGTAAATCCCTTTGTAGGTCACATGCAAATCAATTCGAGATCATTTCGTTGTTTTATTTGGAGAAACGAAAACGACCCGAAATTTTGATGCATGCATGAAAGATTAGGGTTTAGTGGAAATGTTGGATATGTTACGTATTTTCCACTGCCTTACATTTTGAGCACCACCTTATCTTCTTTACTATTTTGTGTTTGTCTCATGCCTGCCCTTCCATACCTAAATTTTTTAGATTTTTATTTAAATAACCCCAAAATATATTTATTTATTCATTTATTTAATTCTGTCCGAGTTGGAATCTGACGTAGGACCATGAAATATGCGTTTAAAATTCTCCATTTTCGAAGGCGACAACTCATCAAACCTGCATTCACAAGTAAGCCCTATTTGCATACCCTCCCGCCACCTAGACACTGACATTTCCATTATTATTTTCCACATTAAATTCTCCATACTCCGGATATGTGTATCCTTGTTCTTTAACTGAATACGCTAATCCTCGTCTCCAAACGCCCAAAATAACGACCATACACTTCTACTTCACATGACTAACCAACCTAGATAAATATTATTTATTATTTTTCTAAATTCTACGTAGAAAATTAGGTATCTCTCTTTTTCAATTAATAATTATTTATTATTTACCAAAAAGACCCCCAAGAGAATGGGAATTGCAGAGGTGTCCACAACTAAACAATTCCACCCACGTCACTAAATATCCCGAATTAATTTAAATTAAACCACGCTTTAAATTTTCTTATCCTGATAAATAAATATTTTAAATTTATTTTGGACGGAGGCCAAAATGGGCATGAAATCCACTCCACCTATTCCTTAAACGTACACGCACCCTTCCACACCACACTAATCACGACCATGATCTGCCACGTGTCCTACATGCATGCCGATTTGGTTTCCACGTGTATTTCTCTTATTTGTTAGCTTTATATCCATTAAGCATTTATTTTAATATTATCACTTTTATTATGTGTCCACTGCCAAATTAAATAAATATTAGTTTAAATTAAAATTTTAATAATATTATAATTCTTTTTTAATCATTGGAAATTAGCTAGTTTTGGAATGACGTCACCATCGCATATGCATTGAGGAAAAAACCTTCTTTTCTCTTCTCAGTGGGTTTTGTTGGGTCCAAACAATGGGATTAGGTGTACCATTGAAACCACATTTAATTAGCAACTTGATTAACATTAATAACCAATTAATTATATATTGTATAATTTAATAATATATTTTTGTTCATTAGGAATTTAATTACGATTTTAAATTAAGTCCATACGTACGATATGTTAACTTGCTCGGGCGTGACATTGCATAAGTAAGTTTTTTAATTAAATTAAATTAAATTATGATTATTTTGTTGTAATTGGAATACTACCTTTCGAGTTTATTGTATATTAATGTTTCTTTCTACTCGAATTAAATATGATTTTTGTCCTTTTCGCTTTTATTCTTTCAATATTTTGTTTATTTATTCGCCAACTTTTGCCTTAATTATATTTTAGTTTTTAAATGCTCAAATTTTCATTAAATTTTAAAAAAATTATTATTCGGTTGATTTAAAAATATTATCATACTAATTTTATTAAATTAGTAATAGATATGTTTGCTGTCAGGGAAGAAATAAATATTTAAAAAAATGGATTTGAAGAATTAGGAATGAATGAGGACAACCTAATTTAGCAATAATATGAAAATAATTATTTAAAAAATATTTAGAGATTTTATTAAATGTAAATGGCAAATTTCGAAACATCATGAATGAGGATGGTGAGTCACATCATTGTGTGGGGCCAAGGTTATGACTCGTTGATGACTCGGATTCTGAAAATGGTGGCAACTTCTACATCAATCCCATCATGTGGATGGTATGGGGATGGATGGATGGATGGATGTGTATGATGTAATGATGTCAGGCTGTCAACACCATGGCCATGAGTGGGCCATTATCATGATATAATGTTTGAATTTTACTTTTTTTTTTTTTAAGTTCTTAGTAAATTACAAAAATTATATTCAAAAAATACAAAATTCATTTAGATTCCTCATAGTTTTGGAATATCTCATTTTGAGTATTTCCTTATTTATTTTAAATTCGAATCCAACACCTCATGGTTGCCGTAGTCAGGCAATTGACTTATTTAGAAGTACTCAAAACTATGTTTTTTCATCTTTTATTGTGAGATCCCACGTTAGTTGGAGAAGAGAACGAAACGTGTTTTTTAAGAGCATGAAAATCTCACCTTAGTAGACGTGTTTTAAAATCATGAAGCTGATGATGATATAACGAGCTAAAATAGATAATATCTGCTAACGGTGAGCTTGGATTGTTACAAATGGTATCAGAGTCGGACATCATGAACATCATGCAGTATAAAAATGTCCATAAGCTTTGTACTTTGTTTAAATAACTTTCAAAAGTTTCAATAATATTATTAAATTAAAAAAAATCATTTACCGTTAGTTTTGGATGAAAATCATTAGTAATTTATTTTAAAAATATCTTTCAATTTTAAAAAATCTCCCATCTTATTTTAAAAGTTTAAAACATTCTTAGAGTTAAAAAAATATAATTAAAAATTTAAAAATACCACTAAAAGTTTATATACGGTATTAATGCTCTTTATTTTTATTAAAAAGAAATTAACTTTTTTTAGGGTTAATATGTGAAAAAAAATCGTCGGTCAATATCTTATATATTATCTCCAAATTTTATGATATTATTTTTAAAAGTTTATGAGTATTTTTTTAAGTGTGACCACACGTGTATTTTTTAATTTTTTTTAAAGTTAAAAAGTATTTTTAAAATTAAAAGATATTTGGGAGATAAATAGTTAATTTTTAATTAAACAAAAAATACTTGTAATGATAAATTAACTTTTCACTTAAAAAAAGTATCCCATTTTATAAATGTTAAAAGCATTTTGAGAATCATAAATTAGATTTCAACAATTCCGATAAAAATAATAATAAAATATTGAAAAAGCGTTTGAAATTCCGAAGAATGAGTTGGAATTGACACGTGCATTGTTGGTGGGAAACCAAAGGAATATTGGTATATAAACCAGCCCGTGAACTAACCGAGCCGCCAGATAAGCAAAGGGGGGGAACACGTGGGACCCGTCCACGTCAGTGACACGTGGGAAGGTTGAAATTCAAATACAAATACTCCTCTGTTTTTCCCTTCCATTTAGGCTTCCCGCGTTTTCTGAGTTGGCTTTCCGTCTTCATTCCCTCTAATTTCTTTAAAAATCTAAATTATACCAAAAATATATTAATAAATCAAAATATTTATTATTTATATTCCAAAAATTGTATATCTCTAATGAAGTATAAATTTAAAGTATTTCTCATATATTTTTTTATATTAATTTTTTAATTTGAAGAGTGGTTGAGAATTCTCCATTTCAAGCTTTTTTCTTTTTGAAAAAAGTGGTACTTAATCTAGAAATATGCACTTTTATTGAAGTCACAATTTTTTTTGGTCCCAATCAATTTTCTTTTAGCGGCTATTATTTCAACAACTCATAGTTTAAAACATCATGTTGAATTTGACAATAGACTGCTTTTTGATAATGATCGAAGACATTAAGCCATCGTTTTTTTGGTAAAAAGGAAACAAAATAAATAAATAAATAAATACTTTTGTTTCAATTACAAGAAATTTTCGGAATAAAATAAAAGGACAAAAATGGTGACTTGAGAAAGAAGAATTTCCATTAATTCTCAAAATAAGTTTGGACAATATTTTCAAATTCCATACAAACGTATCGCTGTCATACGAAATGAGTATCAAAGGTAGTAATAATAACCGAGCAATTAATTGAGTCTTTTTTTTTTTTTTTTTTTTTTTTTTTTTTTTTTTTTTCATTTT
>NW_019268520.1:6208502-6263610 GCF_002738365.1 Cucurbita moschata
AAAAAAAAAAAAAAAAAACACGTGTAAACGCACAAAATTGAGAAAAATAAAGGAGTAAAAGTGAATGAGTGGAAAGCATTATTGGGGGCCTACATTATTGAAAAAGAGTGGTATAGTTTGAAGTTGGAAGTTTCCATAAATGAATCATATTTATAAGTTTGTTATTTATTTATCTTTAGATGTAAGTCTTTGTAGCCAACTAAAACTTCTATACTTTGAAATCTTCAAAAAAAGGCAACCCATTTCCCATTTTTCCTTTTTCTTTTTCTTTCTTCACCTTTCCATGCTTTTTCACATTTCTCTCCCACCCATTTTCGGTTCCGTCCCTAAAATATAATAAAAAATCACACGTACTATCCCTGTAAAACCGTGAGGCTAATGACGATACATAATGGGCCAAAGCAGCTTGGACTGATACAACTAATATCGAAGTTGGACACCGCGGTGTGCCAGCAAGGACACTGGGCCCCCACAGGGTGGATTGGTGTGTCAGCGAGGACACTAAGCCCCCACGAGGTGGATTGTGAGATCCCACATTAGTTGGAGAAGAGAACAAAACATTCCTTATTAAGAGTGTGGGAACGAAGCATTCCCTGCCATTCTATCATTACAAGTTGATTGAATTGTCTGGGTTGAATGGAGCGAGGTTCAAGACTAAGAGAGACAAATAGGAGAAAAGAGATGGATTATGGGGGCATAAAGGGAAATTCACCCATTTGAATGTACAGGAGAATGAACAATGTCTAAGAGAGTATCATCATCATAATGAAGAGTGAAGTTTGTTCACCATAATCATTCTGATTTTTGACTTTCATATTTAGATAAACGAACAAAAAAAGAAAAGAAAAAAAGAATCTTTTGTTCTTCTTTCCCATCTTTAACTCAAACAGATCTTCCTTCAGGTGGGATTTTGGTGTGGCACAAGTAATCTTTTGGAATGAAGAAGATGCTTTTACTTTGGAAGGCAGAATTGAGGATGGGCTTCAAGAGGAGGCGACAGTTCTTTTAAACATGGCAACAGATAAAGCTTTAGGCCCAAAAGATTGCCCAGATCCAGCAATGAGTATTGGCTGGGTCTGCAAATACATCAATGCTGAAGCTGTGCTAAGAAATACATTGGGTTTCTGCATCATCTTACAATCAGACCACCATACCTGTAAAACATGTGAGACTCAGAGTATTCGTATGTACTTCTGGGGATCGAAAACGATTCGATCATTTCTACCAGATCTAAGAAATTTAGAACGACCCACGAATTATATATATAAAAAAGTATATGGTAAACATAAGGTATCATGATCCAAAATCCGGATGACACCACATCAAAATGATGAAAAGGTGCATTGTGTCTCACTGTACCAGTGATTACTACTATTTCTACTCGAGAAATAACAAAAGAAACATTTACTATAACAGCCCAAGCTCACCGTTCCTCTCAAGAATTTAAAAGCAGGTATATTGTGGAAAGGGTCTAGCCCTACTGTCTAGTGACGAGCTCTGATATCATTTGTAACAGTCTAAGCTCACCGTTAGCATGATATTGTCCTCTTTGGACTTTTTCTTCAAAGGCTTCCCTAAAGGTTTTAAAACGCATCTACTAGGGAGAGTTTTCCACACCCATATAAGGAATACTTCGTTCCCCTCTCTAACGATCTCACATTTCTATTTGGGAATCTATTTGAACACTAAGTTGAAGCACATTTTTTAAGTTGCTAAGCTCCATTTCAGTATGATATAAGATACCCTTTCAGATCTTCATCATATAATTGCAAATGGTACCAATTATGGTTCATCCATTCCCAAAATCATTACTGCAGAATAGAACGACCACACGACATGCTGTTATCCAAACAGATTTAAACAAATATGATTCTACACATTCATAAACCTTCGAGCCTGAGTGCAATAGTAATCTCTCTGGCGCTACAGTAACGGACCAAATAACTAAGCATCCAAGCAACAGTTTTCTTACATAGTCCGAGAGCTTAAGGAAAGTACACGGGCCAGTTGTAATAATAGGAATCCCGGTGGAGCTTGTCCATGTACTGATTCCACTGCAGGAACAAAGAAAATTTTATAAGAACATTGTAGCCATTCCATGACATATTAAAAGTATAACAACAAAGTGGTTCATATGCAATATAAAATGCTTGTTTGCTTCTATATAAACTGGAGTAGAACAATGTACCTTGAACTGGTAAGGCTGATTCTTTTCACGCGCCTTTTTCCAGTGGTATTGCTCAAACAAAAACGCTTTATCATGCCAACTATCAAATTACAAATTGAGAATGCATGATTCAAATATGAACTGAGAATAAGGATGACAATTGCAAAACAGTAGCGGCAAAAACAATACAAAGAATCACGACGAACACCCACAATTTCTAATGGGAATAATGCAAAAGAGAACTGTAGAACAAGCAGCAAGAAAGGATGCCAATATCTCCCTATATCAACAACCCAGCATGAAAATTTCATCAAAATTAGATTCGTAATTCTAGGTGATAAGACAACATCAATGAAACAAATGGAAGCATAAACCTGATCTAAGGATTCACAATATTAAATTCATTTACGGGAGTATTTCTCCAGACTAAAGAAGCAGAATCCAAAAATAAGATTGGCATTGAACAACACAAGAAGAAAATCATATATAGTTCTAATAGTTCATATACTTGTCAGCAGACATCAGGAAAAACAAATTTATATTCTTCACAGTACAGGTGAATGCAATGAAAAATATATTTCAGGAGGATCGAAAAAATTCTTATATAAGAACAATTTAAATTCCAGAACCAACTATTCCGCAGAGCAGAAGACGTTAAGTCTTATACAGGCAATGAAAGATTATCGTTATACAAAAAACACTTACAATTTCACGGCCAGTTGAATAATAAGTGATAAGATTATCACTATACACGCAATGAAACTGAATCATCTACAGTCACTACTACAACTTCTGGTGCAATAAGGTCCCCTAGAATTGTAAATCCCTGAAATAACTCCTAATCAAAGTCTAACCCCTGTAAACATTGATTTCAAAACTGACCCGCCAAAAAAGAAGCTGAAACTATTGAACGTCAGTACATAACAACAGAGTAATGAAGCAGAAAGTCGAATTGCAGAGCAGAACAAGAATTCAAACAAATAGTGCTATAGTTTAAGAATTAAGACATTTCCCTGCAAATTTAACCCTAAATCGACTTCGAAAAAACAGGGAGAGATGAAGAAAAAGAGTACTTGAACTGATTGGAGAGTTGCCACATGTAGGGATTCTTCCATGTGAGAATGGAGAAGGCGGCGGATCCAATCCAAATGTTTACAAAACGATCTGGGTCAGTGTGTGGAACTCCAGGGTCGCCTCTGTAAGCATTTCCGAAGTACTTCTCCATTTCTTCGCCTCTCTTGCTTCGATTTCTCAGAATCACGGCTTCTTTCTGGTCTTGGTTCTATCCGTGCTTATCTACAAGCCGTGGAATGCCCCCATCTTCAAAACGCACATTCATGGGCCGCCTTGAGATGAGACCAAGGCCCAAACATCCATGGCCTCTGATTGAGATTAAGCCCACGTGAGTAAAAAAGCCCAATGGGCAGCCTTGAGATGAGACCAAGGCCCAAACTTCCAGGCCCAAACTTGCACGTGTCCACTTGTCATCTTATTTTATAATTCTCCCAAGTCACATTTTAATAATTTATTTTTGTTAAAAAAAATATTGAGAAAAATAAATATTTTGATACAATTTTAAAGAGGGCAAAAAATTAAAGAGAGAGACGAAGCATAAAATTTCAGAGCATCTTTTAAATAAATAAATAAATAAATAAAAATATTCCGAAGGTTTCTTCTCTTCAGAACGAAAACCTCGAACTTCAGGAGAGTTTACAGCTCAGTTTAATCGCTCTTCAAACGCCGGAGATCTGCGGCGGCGTCTGCTTCCGTCCACCGTCATCTCCGATTTTGAATCTCACTTTCTCTTTCTCCTCCATTTTTCTCCCTCTAGGGTTTTGTGCTATTAGATTACAGCGCTTCGGATCGTTGGATCTCTCGCATATTTCTAATTTTCTCTTTCAGATATTTGAAAAAAAATCCTCTGGATTATTTGTATGATAGTTTGGAAAGTTATTATCATCAGTTTTAGAGCTTCCTTTTAGCTTTTCGTGTTTGTTTCTTCCCTAACTTTCCGATGGTTCCTTAGATTTTTTTGCCTTCTCTTGTTATTGATTTTGATTCTGATTCCGAATTCATTTCTCGAGTTTTTTCTTATCTGGTTCCGAATTTCGAATTGCAAAAAAAGCAACTATTACGCTTGGAAATCGAAGAAGGATTCAACAGTCTTCCGACGAGTAACTGGATTTTGATCGTTTGAGTGTGGCGGAATTCGAAGAAGATTGAAATGCAGAGGCAATGAGGGATGGGGGTGGGAGTAGTATGAAGTCGAAAGAACAACAAAGGTCTGAGTTGAGGAAATGTAGAGGCAACGATTTAGGTCGAGAGGTGTCCAGAATTGCTGTGACGCAGATGTGTAACATCGCAGGGTTTCAGAGCTTCAAAGAGTCTGCTACGGACGCACTCGCTGACATTGCCATCAAATACCTTTGCCATTTGGGGAGGATAGCAGCTTTCTATGCCAATTTAGCTGGTAGAACTGAGTGCAATGTGTTTGATATAATTAGAGGGATCGAAGAGTTGGAATCATCACAGGGGTTTCAGGGCGCTTGGGAACCAAATCATTGTCTTACCAATTCGGGGTCAGTGAAGAGCATTGTTCGCTATGTAAATTCAGTTGATGAGATCCCTTTTGCTCATCCACTACCACGTTTCCCGGTGATCAGAAACAGGGAGCCAATTCCAAGCTTTGTTCAGATTGGTGAAGCCCCACCTAGCAAACATATTCCCAGTTGGTTGCCAGCATTCCCTGATGCTCATACTTACAATCATTCAGCTTTGTGGAGGAGGAAGCCGAGGGAGCCACGCGCCGAGAAGATAGAGCTTGCGAGGCAGCGGAGGAAGGCAGAGAAGTCTCTATTGGGTTTGCAGAAGAGATTGGTTTCCTGTGGTTCAGAAAGAAGTGGCAATGGCAAGATTGAGTTTTCAGGAGGTGAAAGTAATTCATTCCTTGGGTCATGTTTGCAAGAGATGGAAGATGGGGTGGGATTTCCTTCTGAAACTTCAATTGGCAAGGATGGGATTAGCCATTTGTCTGTGCCAGAGGTGTTTGCTCCTGCCATTGAGGTGATTAAAGGTCGTGGCTTTCCTAACAGTCGGGACGACGAGGCGAACATTCTTCCTCGTGCGAGGCCCCTTGTTCATTTCAAGTTAGAAACTAGCAGAACATTTCTTGGAGGATCTATGAATTTGAATGCTAAAGTGACAGGAATTAGGGAATCTGTGTTCTGGGTCAGACGAGATGATGAAAGAGATCAAAAGCACAATAAAGAAAGAGATGAAAAGAAGAGGAGAGTTGAATACATTCTCAGACATTCTATAGACAAGCCAGAAGAACTCAACCAATCATAATCCAACAGCGGGAACATGTTTGTTGCCATTGCTGTTGCTTGCTTCATTGTTAAAGCCCTGTCTAAGCTCACCACTTTTCCTCTTCAATATTGCAATAACAGATGTGTCTATAGTGATCTAAACTTGTACAATGAATTTCTCTCTCCTTTTCTTGTTTCGTTCATTCTCCTTCACATTTGATAGTTCTAACCAGGCTCTGTACAGCACTGTTTACTTGAGAAACCTCAACACCTTAACAAACAAAGCTTAGCACAATATTTATAAGTTGGTGAGACACCTCGCTAGAATGCATGTGAGATCCCACGTTATTTGGAGAGAACTTATAAGGGTATGGAAACCTCTTCCTAACAATCACGTTTTAAAAATATTGAAAGCCAAGAGGACAATAACTGTTAGTTATCGGGAGCCAGACACTGAGCGATGTGCTAACAAGAACGTTGGGGGAGTGGATTGTGAGATTCCACATTGGTGGGAGACCGTTGGGGGGAGTGGATTGTGAGATTCCACATTAGTGGGAGACGGGGAATGAAACATTTTAGGATATGAAAACTTCTTTCTAACAGACTACATTTCAAGAACCTTGATGGGAAGTCTAAAAGGGAAAATCCAAAGAGGACAATATCGGCTAGTGGTGAGCTTGACTGTTACAATGCACATAGCATATGCTAATGACACGATCTTGATTCTACCATACTTCTACTAATGATAATGATATGCTTAGGCTGTTACAAACCCAATACATAATATAATATAATGACACTATGCAAATGTAAAAAATGACCCAGGCTTGCATCAGAATACAAAATTCATTTTAAAACAAGAACCCCAAGTCATTTCCACACATCTAAAAGAGGCCTAATTCAATAACAATGGATCGTACACAGCAGAGAAATAAGCTACCAAATTGAAACCATTTACCATTGGCAGATGAAAAAACAAACTAATCTCAGTTAACCAGATTGCAGAAACACATACTAACCTTTCATATCGATCCAAAAGACGCCTAATTCAATAACAATGGCAAAACCTTGTTTTGAGGAAGAGACTATAAAATAAACATGGAAAAAACCTCGCAGTATCCAAAATAATTAGCGAGTGAAGAAACATTAGATTGATGGAATGCAGCAATATCTCCTTAAGGTTCTTTAACGTCCATTCCTGCTTCCAGCTTGAATTCTCCAGTGCCTACTCTAATCACGACTGAGAACTCAATGTTTCAGCTTCAAATCTGTTTTCTGGGGAAATAATTTGCCTCGGTGGTTGAAGACCATAAAATCTTGATTGGCAGGAAGAAGAACTACCCTGCAATGTAAAATATTTCTCTACATGAAGAATAGTTTTAACTTGCTGGACGAAACAATATGCTAATAACAGTGAAATTAGTTGTAACAACAACAAATTCTTGAAATATTCTGAACTTGAACAAAACTCGAATTGAAGGGACGGACCATGGAAATATAGGGGACAATTCAAAAAGAGAATGTAACAGCCAGCTCACCGCTAGCAAATATTATCCTCTTTGGACTTTCTCTTTCGAGCTTCCTTTTAAAGTTTTTAAAACGTGTTTGCAAGGGGGAGGTTTCCACACCTTTATAAAGAATGCTTCGTTCCCCTCTCCGACCGACGTGGGATCTCACAAAGAAATTCTCTAAAACTTTCTAATGGGTTCATCTCTATCTCTTCGGACATTTAAGAGCGGCTTAGTAGAACCTTTTAAGAAAACAAAAATAACTACCAGATTCTAGGAAACTAAATGCCTTTGCACTTTTTATATGAACTTTGAAGCAAAAGAAGGCAAGGCAGTAAATTGGCAGACACAGGGGGAGAGGGTAGGGGGAGGTGGAAGTGGATAGACTGAGCTGGTAACAAAGGTTATATTTGTGATAACCTTTAACGGAGTTTTACTACCAGAGCCTAGCTTTTCTGGATTGGCAAACGGTCTACAATCGTCAACACCAAAGCCTTATCATTGTAATATCGTATCGATGGGGAAAACGAAAAACTAATGGCGGAATTCCATCCAAAACATTTAGCAAAATCACATTTCATGCACAAATTGACAGAAAAATGTACCTATTCTCCTCAGATTCTGGATTAATCGACCGAAACTTCCCTGGCACAGTGAGTGCAGCCCACACGGACAATACTAACCCTAGACTCAATTCGATTGCCACCTAAAATTAGTGGACAAGAAAAACTTCCTTATTTCAGAAACACCTCAAATCGAGTGATATAAGCGGAACCAACTGAAAGCCAAAATTAAAGAAATAAAAAAAGAGTGGCGAGAATACATTGAACGGAGGGCCTGAAAACTCTTCCTGCATAATCTTCAATACGTTCCTATCTGCATTCAAAACAAGATCAATCGAGAACTGCAGGGTTTACAATTAGAGAATATAATCAGGGGATTTTTTAGGGCATACATTGGATGGTGGAATAAGCAGCATGAGCTAGGATTAGAACTCCCAATACGCCGACCACGAAGCACACTCCCATCTCGACCACCGGACGGCGGAAGCTACAGATGCCGGCAGAGGTTTTGCTTGACTTGATCTATGGAATTCCAATCACCTCCCCTGCTTCCGTTGATACTAATGGGATATTTAAAAAATAAAAAAAAATAAAAAATAAAAAATAAAAAAGGAAAAGAGAATCAAAAATAGGATTTAAATTGATAAAATATTAAAATATGGACTACAAGTCGAACGGGAGTTCGACGACGTGTCGTTTTATTTTAGACGTCGATAAGGTACTGAAAGAGCGGCAAGCCAATTTGGCCTGCTCCCGGCGCGTGTTATTGGTTTCTGGAACTTGCAGTTTGCTTATTTCTTCGACTCCAAACGCGTCTATCGGCTCACCGGTGAGTATTAATGAAAGGAACTGGCTGATTATCTTCTTGGTTTTCAGTTTATTCAGCTCAAATTCTTCGATTTATGTCCTTTTTCTTCGTGTTTGTGGCAATCAACTGCTTCCATGATCTGTAACAACTACATTTTACGTCAGTTTTCTGTGTGACGATTTCGGACAATTCAATGAAACATTTGGGATTTTAGTGGTTGTTTGTAGTCCATTCATGGTGGCAATTCATGGCTAAAGAAATATCTACCATCATTAAAGGACTGCTTTGGTTTGTAGAACTAGCTGAAGTTATACTCTGTTTTCTAGCAACACAATGGTGATAGTTAGGAGCCATACCTGGAAACGTTCTTAGCTGTTTGAGTCATTTTCAAATTTGAACGATGTGTTCTAAATGTTCTTTTATGATAGGTTTATTGAAGTCTAGTGCAGAGTTTTCATTGCTTGAATAAGGAAAAAGGAGATGGGCCAACTTTTAAATCCACTTCAAGGATCTATTTTCGTTAGCAAAGCAGTTGCTCAAGATTCACCGAAGTTATACTATCAGAATCTATTTCCATACTTCACAAAGTATGATAGATATCATGCTGTTTTAGTGTCAACAGAAGGTATAAACTTGATTTTTCATTATATATTAGACTTTTGAGTTTGCTCCAAGTTCTTACACAAATTTGTCTTGTTTTGAAGTTACATCTCAGCACGACGTTGGGGGGTAGTCTATTGTAAGAAGAACACGGTGAACTCTGAGGTATTTAGACGGCCCAGTTCCCTTTCGTGCCACCCGATTCGTCTTATGATGGAAAGGAAACTTGGTTTATTGCTCTGTGTGCATAACTTGAACTTTCAGTTCCCTACTTTTTTTGAGCCAGTTCTTAAAACTTAATTTAATTTATTTGTTCTATGTATTATATATACTTTGCTTGTGGTCTTAATAAAAGTTGGGGTTAAATGTAGGACCATGCTCCTAGTTGGTGGAACTTAGAGGCTGTTCCACATGTGCAAACTCTTAGAGAGTTTCCTAGGGAAGAACTTGCCGGAAAAGTTGTCATGGTCAGGTTTGATTCAACCTTACTGCTAATGGAAGAAATCGACCTAAGGATTAACTTGGTGAAGAATGCAGTCTTCACCGTTAAATACTTGCACAAATCTGGAGCAAAAGTGATACTTGCCAGCAACTGGAATACAAACTCTATTACAAGACATCCCGATATGGAGTCTGTAGCTGGTACACGTTCTAGGATGTTTCCTGATTTCAATATAGTACACTGTGATTTCATTTTGTGAATGGAGTTCTATAACCTACCTCGATATGAGATATAAGGCGTGATGTGGGGTGCACGTGCATTAGAACATGGGGTGATTTCCTCTGGTTCATTGGTACTGCCCAATTGGATTTGTAAGAGATGATTCAAAAGATAATTTCAATTTCAGCAGGCTTAGAGATGACACTTCCAATTCAATGGTTGGTCGTCCATGGAGTGGGAGGAGACTAGGACTCTGACCACGGGCATCCCAATTCAATTGAATGGGATGACAGTTTCTCATTTTGAATCTGTAAAATATGATACATATGGATATGGATAGATTGAAGTCTCTTCTATTAGTATGGGTTTGGAGGGATAGGTGAATATATGGAAATAAGATAGAAGTAAATAGAAAACATAAATGCATGAAATTGGAAGTGTTCTTAGACGGTCTTTTTTTTTTTTTTTTTTTCTTTAGATGTTCCTTAATGCTTAATGATTGATGGCTTGCCATTTCAGATTATTTGACCTCTGTTCTTCAACTCAAAATTCTCCCAGTACAGTGCAGTTCCATTAGTATGATGTCGAAGAAAGAATGCTTTGAGAAAGTCGACATTCTTCTTCTCGAGAATCTTTCAGAGTTCAAAGAAGAAGTTGCCAATTGCTCAAAATTTTCCAAGCTGCTATCTTTAGTTGTTGATATTTTTGTTAATGACTCCTTTTCCCAATCCCATAGAATTCTTGCATCCACAGTTGGGATTACTCGTTTCTGTTGTACCTGCATTGCTGGTTTTAGCTTTCAAGAAAGTTTATGTCAGCTAAAGGAGGCTGCACAAACCACGAGGCAAACTTACGTTGCAATTGTATGTTTTCCTCTACTAGTTCCTTCATCTGCCATAAAACGATTCTAGATCATGTATTATGAATTTTTTTAATACAGATTGGAGGAGGCAACCTTTTAGACAAGGTGACTGCCTTGCACTTTTTAGCTTCCACATGCTCTGCGTTGGTCTTTGTTGGAATGATGTCATTTCAGATAATGCATGCCTTGGGGCTGCCTGTTTCTTCACGACTGGTGAATCATAGTGTATGTAAGGAAGCTGCAGACATAATTCAGTTTTCACTTAATAAAAGCGTACAAATTGTGTACCCAAAGGATTTCTGGTGCAAGAATGTAGACACTTCAAAGAAAATGGAAATATTTGCTTCTCATGATGTTCCAGATGGTAAGTTTTCATTTCCCCTACCCGAATGCATGTTTATCCTTTTTAAGGCTTGACACTTTGAAATTAAGCTTGTTCTTTCGTTATCTTAACTTCTTCCTCTTTTAGGCTGGCTACCGGTCGATCTTGGTCCGACATCATTGGATGAAATAAACGCCCTGCTAATGAAGAGCAAGGTAGGATTCAATTTTTACCTTAAATTTCATTAGTTGCTTCTGCTTTTTATAAAATCCCAATTATTGTAAGTTCCCACGTCAGTTGGGAGGAGAACGAAACACCCTGTATAAGGGTGTGGAAACCTCTCCCTAGCAGACGCGTTTTAAAAACCTTGAGGGAAAGCCCAAAAGGGAAAGTTCAAAGAGGACAATATCTGCTAGCAGTGGGCTTGGGCAGTTACAAATGGTATCAGAGCTAGACACCGGGCGATGTGCCAGATAGGAGGCTGAGCCCCGAAGGGGAGTGGATACGAGGTGGTGTGCCAGCAAGGATGCTAGGCCCCGAAGGGGGGGGGGGTGATTAGAGGGTCCCACATCAATTGAAGAAGGGAACGAGTGCTAGCGAGGATGCTGGGTCCCAAAAGGGGTGGATTGTAAGATCTCACATCAATTGGGGAGGAGAACGAAACACCCTTTATAAGGGTGTGGAAACCTCTCCCTAACATACGCGTTTTAAAAACCTTGAGGGGAAGCCCGAAAGGGAAAGTCCAAAGAAGACAACATCTGCTAGCGGTTGGCTTGGGCCGTTACAATCTGGTAAGTATGAACTACAATTTTGTGATTTAGAAACTCAGCATGTCCAACTTCTCTTTAAACCCCTACTAAGTACCAACATAGTTATCTGTTATTTACTCACGCAAGAATCTCAATCTAACACCTGAGCACTATGTTGCAGAAAATTATATGGATTGGTCCAGTGAAATTCTTTAATTCAAGCCAAAGTACGGGTGGAGCTTCTATATTAGCAAGAAAGCTATATGATCTAATCCAAAGTGATTGTGATGTAACTGTTGTTGGAACCACAGCATGCAAAGCACTGATGCAGGAATCAAGTACTTTACCTGCTTGTAATGTATTTGAGAATGCTTCTGTTGTGTGGGATTTCTTGAAAGGGAAACATCTTCCAGGGGTTCTAGCCTTGGATAGAGTAAGTTCTTCTGTATTTTGATTATTTTTTCTAAAAAACTGAATAATGAGTTTAAACTGGATGAGCAGCTAAAATTAGTTTGAAGCGATTGCTTCATGCAGGCATACCCATACAAGATTAACTGGGATGCAGCCTTTTGTGATACAGCTCTGCCTTTGGTGGTTGACATTGGAAGTGGTATTATTTTCTTCCTATCATATAGAATTTTGTATTTAACTGCTAAAATGTAATAGCCCAAGCCCACCTCCAGCAGATATTGTCTTCTTTTGGCTTTTTCTTCTCAACTTTCCCTCAAGGTTTTGAAATGTGTCTGCTAGGGAGAGGTTTCCTCACCCTTATAAACAATGTTTTGTTCCTCTCTCCGATCGATGTGAGATCTCACAATCTACCCTCCGCACCCTTATAAACAAGACTTCGTTCCCCTCTCCAATCGATGTATGATCTTACAATCCACCCCCCTTTGGGGCCGAACGTCCTCGCTGGCACACCATCCAATGTCTAGCTCTGATACCATTTGTAACAGCCTAAACCCACTGCTAGCAGATGTTGTCCTCTTTAGACTTTCTTTTCTGGGCTTCCCCTCAAGGTTTTAAAACGCGTCTGATAGGGAGAGCTTTCCACATGCTTATAAACAATGTTTCGTTCCTCTCTCCAATTGATGTGGGATCTCACAATCCACCCTCCACACCCTTATAAACAATGCTTCGTACACCTCTCAATCGATATAGAATCTCACATAAAAAGTTAAAGACTTTCTTGTGACGTAGTTTAGTTTAGAATGTGCGCTAGATAAGAGAAATAATCTGCAATTTTGGTGCAAATTCCAATTTTTTTTCCGTTGGTACAACTCTACAAGTTTTAATGACGATTGCATTTAATTTTTCATTCAGAGTTGATAAGTTGTATGTTGTAAATGCAGGTAATGGGATGTTTCTTCTGGAAATGGCCAGAAGAAGGAAGGATCTCAATTTTCTTGGTCTAGAGATTAATGAAAAGGTCTTCATTCTTTTCCTAACCCGCATAAACCTTAATTATTCACATTATCTCACTCTTGAATGACCCTTTCAGCTTGTGAAACGTTGTCTACATTCTGTTTGTCAATTGGAGATGCGGAATGGGTAAGGACGTGTCCGCTGTCCTCTGCTTGTCACTGAGTTAACACGAACCCTTTGCGTCGAGTTTTCTGTTTCTTCACTAAACCTTATCTCAAATTCTCATGGTTTCAGGCACTTTATCGCGACCAATGCAACGTCAACATTTCGCTCCATTGTATCTAGCTACCCAGGGGAGTTAGTGCTTGTCTCTATACAGGTACAAAAGCCTCATGGACCATGTTGTCTCTAATCCTTGAATTTGTCCCTTCCTAGAAATGATATCTGTGCTGAGAACTTATAAAATGTTGTTGGTATTTCTTACTTCCCAATATTTGGAGTAAGCCTTCAATGAGAGTTTATGCTCAAAGTGGACAATATCATACCATTGTAAAGAGTCGTAGTTCTTAACATGGTATCAGAGTCATGCCCTTAATTTAGCCATGTCAACAAAATCCTCAAATGTCGAATAAAGAAGTTGTGAGCCTCAAATTTTTGTTATGAGGCCTTTTAGAGAAACCAAAAGCAAAGCCTTTTATGGCTAATTAAGAGGATGATCATAGGTTTATAGGTAAGGAATACATCTTCACTGGTATGAGGCCTTTTGGAGAAGTCAAAAGTAAAGCCATGAGAGCTTATACTCAAAGTGGACGATATCATATCATCGTGGAGAGTCGTGGTTACTAACATTCACTAGCTTTAGTGAGCTTGAACCACTAGCTGATTTCATGCTTAAAAGTTAAATCCTTATGGAGCCATTCCCATTTACCAATATCTAACTATTTGCACCAAAGACTTTGTGTATCTGGAAGTGAAGGAGGACTTTTTATGAATACAGTGTCCCAATCCTGATTTCAATAAACCAGAGCACAGATGGAGGATGCTGCAAAGGTCATTAGTGGAGGCAGTGGCAGACCTGCTTGCGGCTAATGGGAAGGTACTACCATTTTCTCAGTGCATCTTCACTTTTTTTTGTTTGTTTGTTTCAAGTAATACCTTGGAATTTGGACATCTCTTCTGGGCTGGCTTCCTATTTGTTAGGTGTTTCTTCAGTCCGATGTTGAAGCTGTTGCTTTAAGAATGAAGGAAGCTTTCTTACTATATGGAAAAGGAAAACTATCTGTTTTTCAAGATCAAGTTGGGGAAGGATGGCTAAGTGAGAACCCATTTGGAGTAAGATCGGACTGGGAACGACACGTATTAGATCGTGGGGATCCTATGTTCAGGTTAATGCTGTCAAATTCAACTACAGTCAATGAAGCTCATCTTGAGCCATGAAAGTATACCGTAACTGGTCTTCCGGTTCATGAACTTTCAACTTCGTGTTTTACTTAATCAATGGAGGCGGTTCTCATCAATCAAGTTCATGGCTGCTAGGCAGTCCACGTTGCCTGATTCTTAAGAACTCGACTCGGGGTTGCTAGGCAGTTGTCAGAGAAACTAGTGCGATAATCCATTCACTTTTGTACTGATAATTGAATTAGCTGCTGCAGACTGCCATTGTTGCCTGCTAACCAACCATGAAGAATATGACAACTTTTTTATTCTCTGCTATCTCTATACAAATTGGGAGGGAAAAACAGGGGCCAAAAGCCAACATATTCCCAGCAAACCAATAAGCAAACCCTTCCAAAGGAAGAAAAGTTCCCCATTTTGCATCACAAACTCAACCCCTTTACTTTTTCTTGCTTTCCTTCATGGACAGTAAACTCCCAGATTCCCACATTAAATATTATCCCAATGGAAAAAAGATTATTCCTAACCCCTCGTATATAACTTATCCCACGTCGATTTGAGAGAGAAACATAACATTTTAAGGGGTAGAAATCTCTCCTTAGCAGATGCGTTTTAAAACTATGAAGCTGATGCGATATGTAACCAATCAAATCGGTGAGTTTGGCTGTCATAAATGGTATTAGAGCCAGATACCTGGTGTGTGCCAGTGAGTACGTTGGCCTCCAAGGGGAGTGAATTGTGAAATCTCACATCGGTTGGAGAGGGGAACGAAACATACAAGGGTGTGGAAACCGATTCCTAATAGATGCGTTTTAAAATTATGAGGCTGACGACGATACGTAACGGGTCAAAGAACAAAAGGCTTTTTATATGTCTAGATCCACAATTTGCCGTCTTTTAAGTAATATGTGTATATTTAATTAGAAAATGGAATATATATTTTATTATTATTATTATAAGGTTAAGTAATATTTTAGATATTTTCTCTTTTGTCAATAAAATAAACGAGGGAAGTAAATGTTTAGTTGAGGTCAGGTATCACAAATTCACAAATTCACAAATTGTTTCTTTTTAGCATTTTCAGGAATTACACATTTTTTTTAATAATTTGTTTTTCCCCCTTTTCCCTTTTCACGAAGTAATTTTTATTTTATTTTTTTATTTTTTATTTTTCTTTTGTTCTTTCTCATCCCTCAACTGTAGACGGCTGTCGGAAAATTTTCTCCGGTTCTCATCGTTTTCGTCTAATATTCGAAGCTTTTTGGCGTTACAGATTGTTCGATTTCTCGATCTTTCTCAGGTATTGTCAGTTTTGTGTACAATTTCGTTTCGTTTGTTGATTTTCTGGAGTTTTTTTTTTTCAGTTGACCATGGGTGCAGTTCGAAACCCTAAATCATCTCTGGGGACCTAAAATGGAGAGGAGATTATTAGAATCTTTATTTTCAATTATCTGTAAGGAGTTTGGTTTAGAGGAATTTTAACGCAATTTGATTAATGAGTTGTTTCATGAAAGGTTTAGGTGAGTGATCGTTATTCGGATTTAATTTCGGGTTAAGCGATTTGAAACAGATGACGTTCTCAGCTGCCTGGCAATAATGAGTTTCTATCCGAAGTTCGGTTATTTACTCAATTTTAGTATGTGAGTTATAAGTTTATTTGGGGTAGGTATTTGATTGAATTACTGCAATTAGGTTTTGTTAGCATTTTTGTGCGACAGGATTTTGGATAAATAGGGATGCTTGCAAAGGCTATATATGAGTAATCATGAGTTCTGTTGTACTTAATTGTTCCAGTTTATTCTATTTGATGATCTATGAATTGATGAACGCAGGAAACTACTCTGTATGTTCTACTTTTGTTCTTAATTATTGGGAGCGTGAAGCCCTGTAGAAAACTCTACCGTTGTTAACATTTTTGAGGGGATTCTCCTGATGCATATAAATGATTAGATTGGATAAAGACATTCTATTTATGAGTGCCATTCTTTCTCGAATGAGTTATCTCTTTTCAATCCCTTTGTCTATAAGAAAATATCTGATTCCTCTTGACTTTGAAATGATTACCCATTGTTGCAGTTGGTTTCTGATGCTTAGGAGCATCATTCGGAAGTCGATGAAGGACAAGAGTAAATAAGTTCATTAAAAAATATAAAATGCAGACAGATTCAATTGTCTCCTCCAACTCTGAGACACATCATCATTCAGAGACTTTCGTTGCTCATGTTGGAGATCAAGGCATTGCAGCATCAACTCCTGATCATGTTATAGAACCACCACCTGGTACTTGTCTTTTTCTTTTACATTCTACATCTAACAAATTTCCTGCCTCTAATTATTCTTTATTGGTTCATGCAGCCAAAAGGCCTACTCGACAATGGGCTGCTTGGACACGTGAAGAGGAGGAAAGTTTCTTCACTGCATTACGGCAAGTTGGCAAGGCATGTAGATGTCGCCTTACTTTGCATATTTGTTATTGTGGATGCCTCCTGACTGCTTCATATTTTCTGTGCAGAATTTTGAAAAGATCACTTGTCATGTCCAAAGCAAAAACAAGGACCAGGTGCTTGTTATAGACGGTCTTCTGTTGGAAAGTTAATCATTGGACTTGTACTCTAATCCCTTCTTATGTATATATATTCTTCAATTTTTTTTCAACAGGTCAGACATTATTATTACCGTCTAGTAAGGCGTATGAATAAGCTGTTGGCTCCTGGGTTATGTCTGGATGCAAAAAACTCTAAGGATACTAATGCTGCAATGCTTCGATGGTAATAATTATTACTAGTTATTCTGTTGCCATTCCTTCAATCTTACCTATGCTTTCCAAATGTGGGTGGTTATTTTCATTTGATTGATTGCTGGGTTTATGTGTGAAAAGTTATGAAAATTAGTTTGGATTCTGCCATAATGTCATATGGCATCATTGTTGAGAATGTTGGCCTTTTTGCATCTGGAGAAGTCAGACTAATACTTGAGGGAATTTGTTATTTGTGTGTTAATTTAACGAGTTGTTATAATTTTCATTGTTCAGTCTAACTAATTTACATATAATATAAGAAAGCTATCTATTTTGAGAAAAATGGTATAACATGGATGTGATTTTTCTCACTATATTTGGCATGTCCAACAGGTGGTCGTTACTGGAAAAATATAGTTGCAAAGCTTCAAAACTTCACCTGAAACCACGGCGTTTCAAGATTTTTGTTGAAGCCTTGGTTAGTCAGAACTATCTAATCCATCCCATCCTTTGGTGCCTTTCTATGATTGAAACTCTTCTTCTTCATGTGCTGATGAACTGACCAACTCACTTTTACATGAAGGAGCATCGACTTTTGAAAGATCGGAAGAAGAACGTAAGAAAACGTCCATTGCAGGGAGAAAACTGCCTTCCACCAATAGCCAATGGTGTCTCAAATCAGAGTAGAGCTTTAGGGCATGATGGGCTTGCAGTTAAGTTAGTTTTAGTTGACACTCAAAACATTCCAAAATTGGGCCCTAGAAAAACTGTGTCAAAACGCAATTTGAATGTTGGTATTAACCGTGGAAACAATGGTGGATATCCCACAGTCCTCAAACCATCGAGGCAGAGAAGAAAATCAGGTGCGAGCTCTTCTCCGAGAGGGTTATGTTGGTTTATTCTAAAAGATTCAGTACATTAATATGTTTTCTATTAAATTTCTCCTTTTCTTAGCTATTTCCTTTGTCCAGTTTTTTGAACGTGCTATCTAAGATCTGGTTAGTAAATTGATCCAAAAATGGATTTTTATAGGAAAATAACTGTTGAGAAGATGAAAATAAGATGTTATGTATTTTATCAAAAGGGTAAAAGATGTTTAACTTCCTATGTATTTGGAGTTGCACAATTAATGTTAAGCAAGAGAATATTTATACATTGGATATTTGTACTTTTAGAAGGAGGTGTGTCATCAGCTGCATATAAAAAATGGGAAAAAGCTGCAATAGCAGGTGTTTCTTTGGTTGCTGATGCTGCTGAGCATTTAGAGCGCACTGTCACTGATAAGAATGTTTTACGTGACCAAAATACTCTAGGTAACTCATCTACTTTTAATTTTCTTTTTAAATTGTTATAAACTCTATATGAAAGGTAGCCTGCAAAATCTATCCCTGCGTTAAAGGATAAGGAAATTGTGTTAAATCTCTTCACTGTTGTGACTAGCTGCTCTCAAATTTTTTCCAGGGAAAAAGAATACTGATCCTGCTGGGAGCCCCTTGCTTCTATTGCCTTCTCTTCAGCCAAATTCCTTGATTGATGTTGCTTCTACAAAGCTGAAGCTTCAGCTATTCCCAGTTGATGATGGTACTCGAAGAGCCTTGGAATTGGTGAGACTAATAGAGATTACATCAATCAGTTTATATGTTAAGCATTTTGAGGTTACAACAATGTTGGGGTCGTTTTTTGGTTCAGGATAAACATAATCCACATTTGGAGCTTACTCTCAGTACTCGCAAGAAAATTTCATCAGTTTTAGAGCATCTAAGTCGTAAATGGGGTAACTCAAGTGCTGCTCATGGAGAGCTTATGCTTTTTCCATACAGTATCCAGAGGAAAAGCCTGGCAGATTGTCAGAGATGGTCACAAGACTCTTTTGAGAGTGCCGGTGATGTCTATGCAACAATTGGAAGGCCCCAAGTTTTTCGTTTAAGGTTTAGTTGTTTTTTCCCTTTTCGCATTCTACTTAAAAAGATAAGCGACTAACAACATAACTGACCTGAAATCTTTTTGAAGGTATGGTTGGTGTTCCAACGCAGAACATGGGTCTATTGAATTACAGACTTCCGTACCAGCATACTGCATTCAAGATGATCATGTCATGGATTCCAGGGATATTGAGGGAAGAATTGTGGATGTAGCATCAATTGATGCTCAACCTGTGAACTTTAATAAGAATGAAGTAGGTACATTGAGTAAAAATATGTCAACTCCTACTGCGCCCAGTGAGACAGAGAGGTCCATATCCGCACGTCCAAATGATGATCTTCCAAGGTCCTCTAATCCTGCCCTAAATATGTCGTGGGATAAAAAGAATGTTACTGATACAACTATCATCCACCGATCTGAGGATGTGGTATTTTTCTTCTCTCTTAACTATTTTTGGTTGACAATATTCTGTTTATAAACGGTATTGTACTGTCATCTAACTGATGTTCTGATGTCAAAAAGTTGCTTGCTCTGTACTTTTCTCACTGATGATCACTGTTCTAATAAACTGTTAAATAATTAGCTGCCTTATATGTATTACTTTAGTTTGGCTCCTTTTGGGGTTGGTTCTTTTCGTATTCCCCTTGTATCTCTTCATTTTTTGTCGACAAAGCTTGGTTTTTTTTTTTTGAATTGACTGTTTCATCTTTGAATAACTAGGATGACCTGAAGTCAAGCAATGGGACTTCCTTATCAGCTGGGGAATGGGCTGACAGCCTTACAAACATAAGCATTGGAGACCTACTTTCAGGAGTTTCTCAGGATGTGGATGCCAACTGCGATGTCGCTCCTCTTGCCGAAGGCACCCAATGTCTTCAGCAGATCCCATTCAGCTGTGACTCATTTGATGCTGCAATTGCTGCTCATGTATCCAGACAGCAAAATAAGGCAGTTTCTCATCCAACTTTGCTGTCTCATGCATCCTCCATATTTGATGCCGAAGAGACATGCGATGCCTTCTCATTTCAAAAGAATCCAGTCATCCTTCACGATGTTTCTAGTTCGTTCACATTCTCATCTGTCCGAGCTTGCGAACATATTGCTAGAACCAACTCCATGGGATCCAGCCACATGACTGAAGTAGGTATTTGGCAAATGCCTTGTATAAACAACATAACCTCAGCTGGTGAATGAAAATGATTGCTTGGAAGTGGATCTAGTTCTAATATGTTCAATTTGATTACACAGGATTTACCTAGATCAGAGAGCCCAAGTGAGGATCACATTCAAGGAGATCCGAAGGACGAGTGTCAGGCTAATCCACAGATCTCGGAGACAAACAATATCGACGAACTAGCAGACATTTATTGGGTATGTTCGTTTATGTTCGAGAAATCTCGCGGTTGTATTAACATTCACATGATTTTGTGGAATTGTGATTGTCTTGCAGAGTCTTGAATACAGAATAAAGATAACTTATGTTTTGTTTTCTATTCTCAGCCCGATTCTCTAGGCCCGTTGGATTTGGATTTTCCACAGACTAACAAGTACCATAACGAGGAACTAATTTTAGGGGACAGCCTTAGCAGCTTAAACCGTTTGATAGCAAGCAGCTTGGATGCATTTCAAAGTTGCTCCTTTTTCGGGTTCGACAAGAAAGAACCATCAGCATTCAACAGTTGATCTCCAGAAAGCCTCCTCATAAGATTTTTTTAAAGATGGAAGCGAAGGTGTTCGTCTTCGAATCCAGAAATTAGTAAAGAAAAGAAGCAATTCTGTAATCTTGGATCCAGAATTCAGCCATGGCCAAAGCTCAGTGCTGCCCACGTAAGTAGTTCACAATCTTGGATTTGTATCTAAAAATTTCTTTGCTTCTGTACAAAATAGACATGGAAAAGGAAAATCTACATAATTTCTAACGTTTTTTCTTGTGTTCTTAATGAGGGCTGTGTGTTCGGTTCCTGTAAATTGTACACAGTTAAAGCTGATGAGAAAGAACATCTTCAACCCAACTCACAAAATTTCAAATTGTTCTTCTTTTAAGATCCTGCTATGGATTTTTCATTTTTCTGTACTCGGATTGAGATTAGATTTTTAATTTGAAATTTTAAAATTTAAAACAATGTTAATAGATATAGATATAGTATTTCATGGTCTAAATTATTATTTTTTTCTTGTGGTAGATATCTCAACAAATTTAATATATGTATTTTTGAAAATTCAAGATCCTTTTAACGATACATAATATATATTTTATCATCCATATTTGCCCTTTAATTTATTTAAATTTATTGACATTTCAAATGAACAATATGTCTCACATTTTGAACTTGCAAAAAAAAAAATATATATATATATATTTCTAGCTCTTTTTTATTAAATTATAAATTAAGTTGGAATTTCATACTTATAATTTGATTAAAAAAAATTATAAATAGTTTGGAGTTAATAAATTATAATATTTAAACTATATTTTTGGTAGAAGGGAAAATTTAGTTTTTTTTTTTTGTTTTTTTTTATTTTTAAGTTCCAAAGATGTGAATCTTGAAGAAGATATGATAATTGCCCTAATTTAATAATTATCATTATTAAATATTTTGTTATACTTAACAACTCAAATGTATATTCTTAAAATATTTAGATGAACAGTTTAATTAACCGTTCGGTGTAGATATCAAAAACCTTTCTTTCCGAACAAGAAAAGGCCGAAATCTTTCTTCTTCTGCTACAAATATCGCAAATCGTCTGAGCATTCACCCAAATTCTCAGTATCGCAAGTTCGGAGGAAGTTTTCTCCTTCTGATTCTCTTTGCCTGCCCCTCGGTTTCTGCTGATTATGGCTAATCAACCCGAATCGTCTGACTCGTAAGCCCCTTTTTTCCCTTTCTATTCCCAGATCCGCATTATCTTCTAGGATTTAGTTCTCATTGAAATGCTACTTTTCCTCTTGTGTTTGTTTATGATCTCCTTGAAATTTGAGGCCAGTTTTGTGTTTCTCCAGCAAGGGTACGAAGAGGGACTTCAGCACCGCCATTTTGGAGCGGAAGAAGGCCCCAAATCGACTTGTTGTCGATGAAGCTATCAATGATGATAACTCGGTGGTCGCTCTTCATCCTGATACCATGGAGAAGCTTCAACTCTTCCGTGGGGATACGATCCTCATTAAGGTAGGTCTTCCGCGCATTTTGTTTGATGATTCTCATTCGATTAGCTGTTTACCTCGGATTCCTTGCAAATTTTTCTGATTTATTGGAATTTTTCTTCTTCTTCCGGTTGTTTATTCCATATGGATTTGGGAATTTCTCTTTTATTGTTTGAGGTTTTAAGCTTGTTGAGTACCCTAGGATCTGGATTTACTATTTTCGTTCCGGATGGGGAATCTTAGTTTGTTTCTTTTGGGCTTCTTATTCTAGATAGTGAAATTTAATCATATACATAGCAGTCCCTTTACTTTTCCTCCATTTTAGTATGCGAGTTCTTCTCGAGGTTGCTAATAGTTGTGAATGCGAGTACTGAGTCTTAACATATTTCAATTCAATCAATTGTTTGTGGGTTCTCCGCAGGGTCTTCTATCTGAAACATTTTCAAAGAGTTTGTGAAAGTCGTTATTTCATCTCTATGATATTGGATATTGGATGTTTTGCACTAAATCTAAGGTAGTTATCAGTAAGTGGGACATGCTAAATTCTCCTGATTGTTTCAGATAGAGACATAAAATAAGTTGAAGAATGGTGGAAATATTAAATATATTGGAAAAGTTGAGGATGTTTTAGCGAAATTGTGGAATGTCGAAGATGTGTCCAATTATTAATAATTTTTTTGACTTTTACTTTTAGCTCATCTCATCATCGATCACTGTTTCTTGGCTTTTCGAATTGCTATGAAAAGATAATGTCTTTTAAATGTTTCAGGTTTTCTATGATTCAGGATGGCTTAACTACATTATAAAGCTGTTATTGGTTTTAAATTTGCATTTTAGATTTCTACTCTTATGATTTAGCAAACACTAGGTACTTGGAAATGTGAAACTAAGATTAATAAAAGAGAGAAACTTGGGACTTGTTTGTATGCTGTAACGTGTTAGTCATAAGCTACTTCATTTTCAAGCATATTTACACTGCCTAAGAGGTACGTGGCTCATGGGTTCGTGTACAACATGTGTTGGACGCTCAGACACTTGTTAGCACAATAGGTATGTGTTAAATACTAGTTGTAAGAGTGAATGTGGATACAAAAATCAATTGGCAAGTATTAAACACTTGTTTAAGCATAATAAATAGGCACAAATAATAATATAGGAAAAAATTGATAAATTTTGGGAATGAAATATATCAATTCATTTTTTATGCATGTAAATGTATAAACTTATTGACTTTAAATATTCTTCTTTATTTCTTAAAATGTATAACTTAATAAATATGTCCTTGTGGCTGTGTCATAGATTTTAGCGGTGTCTTGTTCCGTATCCACTTCTTAGAGCACCACTCTTCCTTGTTCTTTTGGTCCATTATTGGTAGCCTAGAGTGAGGGAACACAATCCATAAGGGCAGGGTTCTATCTTTTCATCATGTCCTGCATGTCTTCGGTTGGGGTGAAAGTTACAAGCGTTTTTAAGCCGACCCTATGGTAATAATATATTGGAACCTTCTGAACAGAAAAATCCCCATACTCTCACTTGTTACTCCCACTTGTACGAAAATATATATATATATATGTATACCTCGTTGCCTGTCTTTATATTCAACTTGCTGCAACATTCATTCTAGATTTAAAAGTAGATGCATGTTGGAGATTTATGATTTTTTTTCCCCCTCTTTTTTTAATGTGAGGGACCTGCGATTACTAATTCCCAGTTATTCTTATTTTCTATAAATTTTTACATTGTGTTTGGGATTCAGGGTAAGAAGAGGAAAGACACGATCTGCATTGCTCTTGCTGATGATACATGTGATGAACCTAAAATAAGAATGAACAAGGTCGTGAGAAGCAATCTTAGGGTTAGGCTTGGTGATGTTATCTCTGTTCACCAATGTGCTGATGTTAAATATGGAAAGCGTGTACATATTCTTCCAGTGGATGATACTATTGAAGGGGTTACTGGAAATCTTTTTGACGCTTATTTGAAACGTAAGTTTCCTATTTTTAACTTCATAATTCATACCGGTGCCGGATTCATTTGTTTGACATCCTATTTCTTCTCTCTTCTCTCCCATGCGCATAAGAATTTTCAGAACATTTTTGTGGGCTTCATGCATTTCATTTATCTGTTGGTGGCACATGCATGCATGATTGAGCTTTCTGATTTCAACCAGTACTTCAGTGCTCTAATATGCATATTTGGAATATCACTAATAGCATGTCTGCTTTTTTGTCTAACTTCACAATATTGTAATATATCATTTCAAGACTGTCCAACTATCTTCTATTTGCAGCCTATTTCTTGGAGGCATATCGCCCTTTGAGGAAGGGTGACCTCTTTCTTGTGAGAGGGGGGATGAGGAGTGTAGAGTTCAAGGTTATTGAGACTGATCCTGCTGAATACTGCGTGGTAGCCCCAGACACTGAGATCTTTTGTGACGGGGAGCCTGTGAAAAGGGAGGATGAGGATAGATTAGATGAAGTTGGTTATGATGACGTTGGTGGTGTTAGGAAGCAAATGGCTCAGATTCGTGAACTGGTCGAGCTGCCGCTGAGGCATCCACAACTATTTAAGTCAATCGGTGTGAAGCCACCCAAGGGAATTTTGTTATATGGACCCCCTGGGTCTGGGAAGACTTTGATTGCACGTGCTGTTGCCAATGAAACTGGTGCATTTTTCTTCTGTATTAATGGACCAGAGATCATGTCAAAGTTAGCCGGTGAAAGTGAAAGTAACCTCCGAAAAGCTTTTGAGGAAGCAGAGAAAAATGCACCATCTATTATCTTTATTGATGAAATTGATTCGATTGCTCCCAAACGAGAGAAGACCAATGGGGAAGTTGAGCGAAGGATTGTCTCGCAGCTACTGACCCTCATGGATGGATTAAAGTCTCGTGCACATGTCATTGTCATTGGGGCGACAAATCGACCCAACAGCATCGACCCAGCTCTGAGACGATTTGGAAGATTTGATAGGGAAATAGACATCGGTGTTCCTGATGAAGTTGGGCGTCTAGAAGTTCTACGAATTCATACTAAAAACATGAAACTCGCTGAAGAAGTCAGTTCCCCAATAATTTACTTCTTCCTTTTCTTTTTAGTGATAACTAAGAGTTAATCGAAATCTGTGAATCTGCATTATTTAGGTTGATTTGGAGAGGATTTCTAAAGATACGCATGGCTATGTTGGGGCTGATCTGGCAGCTCTCTGTACTGAGGCTGCTCTTCAATGCATTAGAGAGAAGATGGATGTAATTGACTTGGAGGATGACTCAATAGATGCTGAGATACTCAACTCAATGGCAGTTACAAATGAGCATTTTCAGACTGCTCTTGGAACCAGCAACCCATCAGCTCTTCGTGAAACGGTAAGTAGTACTCATTTATATTCAAACGACTGCCAGTGCTGCTAATGTATTTGCATTTCACCCACCCTTCAGACCGTTCCTTTGGATGTACCCTAATGGCTTGAGCTTTGTTGATCAGGTTGTTGAAGTACCTAATGTTTCATGGGAGGATATTGGAGGTCTTGAGAATGTTAAGAGGGAGCTTCAAGAGGTAAACCAATAACATTTTTTGTATTGCCCAATACTTCTCTGAACCCTTCTAATTTTCCCATGGATAATCTTTGTTGTTCACTTTTTGTTGCTTTTATGCAGACGGTCCAGTATCCAGTTGAACATCCTGAGAAATTTGAGAAATTTGGGATGTCGCCATCCAAAGGAGTTCTTTTCTATGGCCCTCCTGGATGTGGAAAGACTCTTCTGGCAAAGGCCATTGCAAATGAATGTCAAGCAAACTTCATTAGCGTTAAGGGCCCAGAGTTGCTCACTATGTGGTTTGGAGAGAGTGAGGCCAATGTTCGCGAAATCTTTGACAAGGCTCGCCAGTCCGCTCCTTGTGTCTTGTTCTTTGATGAACTCGACTCAATTGCTACCCAAGTGCGTTGCGTTGTTTATGGATGAAGATCTTTTCATTTTTCTGTTTAGTATTTAACAGAAGGAATAATCTAGCAGTCATATGGATATATGCAAATATTAGCTTAGTTTCCTTTGCCGGGTTCTTAGACCTTTTCTTTTCCATTTCAATTACTTGCAGAGAGGTAGCAGTGTTGGGGATGCTGGAGGTGCTGCTGATCGTGTACTGAACCAACTTCTTACAGAAATGGATGGAATGTCAGCAAAGAAAACTGTTTTCATCATTGGTGCCACCAACAGACCAGACATTATAGATCCTGCTCTTTTACGTCCTGGGCGTCTCGATCAGTTGATTTATATTCCTCTCCCCGACGAAGAATCTCGTCTTCAAATTTTCAAGGCTTGCTTGAGGAAATCTCCCATTTCAAAAGATGTTGAACTCAGAGCCCTTGCCAAGTACACTCAAGGTTTCAGTGGTGCTGATATTACAGAAATCTGTCAGCGTGCCTGCAAATATGCTATCAGAGAGAACATCGAGAAGGTCTTTCTCTTACTTTCAAACAGACTTCTTATTCTTTATGCTTGCAGTCCAACCCCTCCCCCACACCCCCAAAAGCCAGCAGTAGTGATCATTATCGATGCTTTTTGCAGGACATCGAAAAGGAGAGGAGGAAAAGTGAGAACCCTGAGGCCATGGAGGAGGATGCCGATGACGAAGTCGCCGAGATCAAGGCTGCTCACTTTGAGGAATCCATGAAGTATGCCCGAAGGAGTGTCAGCGACGCGGACATCCGCAAATACCAGGCATTTGCACAAACACTTCAGCAGTCGAGAGGGTTTGGAGCCGAATTCAGGTTCGAGCAGAGCTCGGGATCAACTGCATCTGACCCATTTGCAACCTCTGCTGGTGGGGCTGATGAAGATGACCTCTATAACTAGTACGTCATTTAGGCTCCAACCCCATTTATGCTTAGACTTGATAGCATGATATAACTTGGTAAAAGCTTCATCATGTGGATCACCTTTGATTGGACAGAGTCGTGAATCCGAACCATTGGAGGGAAAGAAATCATTTTGTTTATCCATAATTTTGTTATGGGTTACACAAAAAACTGAAAAGATTCTATTTGATTAAGATTATCATTTACATCATTCTTGATATACCATCTTTGTTGAGGCTTGAAAATTGAGCATGCAAGATTGAATGATCAAATCCATTGATTTGTGTGCCCAAAACAAAGCAGAACTCGAGACACCAAAATGTGCTTACCTCATTTCCCAGAATTTCTGGGTAAATGGATTTAACCATTCAACTTCTGTAGAACATGAGGTATAATTATATAATATAAAGATTGTATTTGAAAAATGATGTAAAGGAATATCACAACAATTTAAAAAAAAGAGGGTGGGGACATTTTATGTGTAAGCACACGTGCATGAGCACTAGAAAAAGCCAAGCTTGGTTCGTACGTATAACAACATTGTCACCAGTTGTAGCTTTGATCCTCAATTATATAAAAATTCCTCTTTTAGGGTTTTTTATTTTTCAACGTTTGCAGATTGCACGTGTTCATCTTACATATGGTCCCTCTTTCATTCACCAGATTGCTACTAACCCTATTTTCATTTCCCCACTTTCCCCCCTTTATTTATTTTCGTTGGAGTCTGATTTTCTTTTATCTTACTCTATTATTTAACTATAATTTTCATTGAAAGGATGTGATTCACCCGAAGTGCAGCAAGCAATTAGGCTTTGCATTCATTTGGTTGGATCAGTGAAACGTATTTTTCCTTAAGTTTGGAGTTGCTTTTAGTTGATTTGTAGACCCATTTGTTGCCATAGTACCATTAAAAATAGTTTAGGAATTGATTGTTTTTTTTAGTAGAGTCTATTCTTTCTTTCTATATGCATGGTGCGGTATAAGCGTGGTGGGTTTTAGTGTGATTCAAAATCCAGATTTGTATGCTTGAACAACACTCTCGATAGGACAACTCTAACTATACAATTCGGGCGTGGGAATGAATGATTTAGCTAGAAAGGGTTTAGGGGAAGCTCTTGAAAAAGTAATATTAAAAGAAAGAGGGAGAAAAAGTGGTAAGGAAAAGAGGAGGGTTTTAAGGAGAGGGAAAAACATGATGGAGAATTGGAATGGGACCCCAACAAAGATATGAAATAATAATAATAATAAAGAAAAAAAAAGAGGGAATGTGTGGTGGATGTGCTTTTTAGAAGGCCACACCAGAGGATGTCTCAGCCAAACAGGAGAGAAACCGTACACACTACTCCCATCTCTCTCACCAAAACCCTATTCTCGACTCTATTCTCGAGTATCTCTTTCCATCTCTATAATATTCCCAAAAACCCTATTTTCGAGTCTCTTTTTCCATCTTTATAATATTCTCGAAAATCCTATTTTCGAGTATCTCTTTCCATCTCTACAATAGTATGATATCATATATTTTAACCCTAAGTTTTAGAACAACACGTGGACGTTGCTTTTAAAAAAATTAAGTTAGGCAGAGATGGGATATGGTGGCTGATGGGTTTGAGGGAACAAAAGTGTTTGCCATCATACTTCAGTATATATACATTTCAAATCAAATCAATCAATTTGCATTGGTTCATAATAGCATTATAAAATTGATGTCCATCCGTATTCATCTAACAATGAAAGAATAAAGGAAATTTTTTTTTCGTACATCTAATATCGTAGATGACAACTACATGGTAATGCAACGTTTCTAAAAAAAATTTGTTATTCTAAATAATTTTGAGAGATGAAACGATAGGAAGAAATGAAGAGAGCAAAGCGACAACGAACCTACGGGAAGAAGAGGAGAAAAGAGAGTGAGAGAAGCATACACGAAAACGACCATTTCTCAAAGCCTAATGTTTGAATCTTCACGTGTTTTAGGTTGAACGAACGAGAAAGACTAAAGGAGAGACTGAGAGAGAGATCATATGAACATTTTGAACAAAAGTATGAACAAAGACGGCAAAAAGACCCATTTTCTAGATCCAAAACGGGGATCCAAAAAGAACCCATTTGAAAAATATAATGAAAAGTAAACCCCATATAAGAATATACCCAAAAATCAATGATATAAAAAGAATAATAATCATTCAAAACTATAGTCTAAAATAAAATATCATACACATACCAAGCTTACAAAATATATATATATATATATATATATATATATATATATATATCTTATTCAATCTATAAATGAAGTAAAAGAATATAATAAAAAGATATCAAGACTCCCCTCTGTCTCTCCAACACACAAGCATAGCAATGCACCTTCTAAGAATATAAAATTTAGTCCTCTGTTTCTTCACCAAATTGGTACACTTCTCACCAAAAGACTTGCACCCACCGCCACCTTCAAACCCATTATCATTATTATTATTGATATCACCATTTCCCCCTCTGCAATACCTCCTGCTGCTGCTGCTTTCTCTGCTCATCGCCAACCAAAAGCATCAAAGCTTTCAACTTTTTGTTCTGGGTCACCTCCAATTCCCCCACAAAGCCCCCAAAACGCCTACCTTTTGCCTCAGCAACTCAAAACAACTGCGCTTTGATCCAAAAGAGTTTGGGTTTTAAGGGCTTAAAAGGGTGGAATTTATAGCAAGAGGAGATGGGACGATGAGGACATTGAAAGGCATAAAACAATTAGGTGTCTCTGTGGGTGTGTGTGTGCGTGCGTGCGTGCGTGCGTGCGTGTGTGTGTATGTGTGTGTGAGTTGGAAAAATAAGGCAAGAATATTGGGCCAATGGCCCTCTTTTTTGTTTCCTCTACAAGGTTCTAGCTGGAAGCTCAGCTGCCAATGGCCCCACTCCCTCCCCTCCCTCCCCTTCTTCATCAATCATTAAACGCTTGTGTCCTTATATAATTTTTCAAATCACTCCCAATGAGCCATTAATTTTTGTACTCGAGACCTCTCTCACGATATACTGACAAGGTCGGTTGGAGGAGCTATGGACTATTCAGATTTTGATAAGGGTTGTTTGGCCAAATCGATCACTCGTCATGATCTTAATTGGCCGTTGTGACAATCTATAATAATTGTAAGTAACATCATTACGAGGTTTCCACACCTTTCTAATGAATGTTTGTTCCACTCTTCAATGAATGAGGAATCTCACAATCTACCCCTTTTGTGGCCCACATTCTCAATTGGCACACGAGGACGCTGGCACACCATCTAGTGTCCTACATTGATTGAAGAGAGGAACGAGTGCCAACAAGAACGCTGGGACCGAAAAGGAGTAGACTGTGAGATACAGCCTTGATTGTAAAGGGGAACAAAACATTCTCTATTAGAGTGTGGAAACATCTCCGCGTTTTAAAAACTTCGAAGGGAAACTCGAAAGAAAAGGTCAAAAGAAGATAATATCGACTAGCGGTCGGCTTAAATTGTCATGTACGACATTAAATATTTTTGATAATATTGAAATACAATTGTGAAATTGTGTGCATGTATAAATAACCTAAAATGTGTAGATAAAAAACTAAAAAAAAATGGACAAATTTCAATTGGTACACGCTTGCCAAGACAATTATTGTAGCCACACGTGCATTCGTGTTCAATTTTATTGGCTTTCCACCCTGCAATAAATGCTCTTTGGTCAAAAAAGTAAAATTCCCATGCTTTTTTTTTTTTTTTAAATAATAATAATAAATAAATAATTCCATACTTTCTCTGTCAGTATTAATATAAATAATTTATATTATTCATATCATATAAATAATTTAATTAAAAAAAATTATTTTTTTAAATAAAGACATATCTGGATTTATTATTTTATTTTATTTTTTGCAGAGTGGTTGACGCAATTTATATATTCGGCTTAATATATCAAATAGTATTTAATATCTTCTGTAATGATGTTTTAAAAGTCTCTGATTTTACTTAATTAAAAAAAATTAATTAGATTCTTAATACAAATTTATTAAAAGAAAAATAAAAGGAAAAAGTTATGAAACTAAATTAATACAAATTTATAATTTAGAGTGGAAAGTTGTCAATTTGATGAACAGTAGTAGTGCTATGTAGATTCATTTCAAATTTTTGCCCGAAATTTGATCTCAGAAGATATTCAAAAGAGGAGCCACGAAATCGATTGAAATCTATCTACCATCATCCCATGGCGAATCAGGCGATGGCCACGAACATTGTGAAGCTGATTGTGAAATCTGGCCTTAAACCCTTCAAAACGACGCCATCGCTGCTTTCGAATCTTGATTCTCGGGTAACGCAATTGGTTTTGTCTAATCCAAGCGTTCCTACTCAGTCGTGTTTGAGTTTTTTCAACTTTCTCCGACAAAACCCTTCTCAGAAACCCGATCTTCGGGCACATTTAATACTTATTTGTAGGTTGTATCGAGCTCGGAAGTTCGCTGTAATGAAAAATGTGTTGAACTTCATCGTCAATGATGGAAATCTTCGCAGCAGTACTGAACGGATTGTTTCTTCGATTGGAGGTGAGCTCAGTGAGCCAAAGTTTGTTGATAAATTTTGTGATATGCTGTTTAGGGTATACGTGGATAACGGAATGTTTGATTCGGCTTTGGAAGTTTTTGATTATGCGAGAAAGAATGGGTTTGAGATTGAGGAGAGATCCTGTCTTGTCCTTCTGCTTGCTTTAAAGAGGTCTGGTAATGTTGAATTATCTCTGGAATTCTTGCGCCAAATGGTCGATTCAGGTGTGGAAATAAGTGTTTATTCGTTGACGATTGTGGTTGATGGGTTGTGTAGAAAAGGGGAGGTTGAAAGGGCCAAGGCTTTGATGGATGAACTTGTTGGCAAAGGATTTAAGCCCAATGTTGTCACATATAATACTCTTTTGAATGCTTATATTGAAAGGAGGAATATGAGCTGTGTAAATGAGATTCTTAGTTTGATGGTGAAAGATGGCGTGGATTATAGTGCAACAACGTATACAATTTTGATTGAATGGTATTCAAGAAGTGGGAAAATTGAAGAAGCAGAGAAGGTGTTCGATGAAATGCTTAAGAGAGGTATAGAGCCTGATGTTTATGTTTACACCTCCATTATAAATTGGAACTGTAATTCTGGAAACATGAAGAGGGCCTTTGCTCTGTTTGATGAAATGACTGAGAGAGGACTTGTTCCAAATGCTTACACTTATGGTGCTCTTATAAATGGTGCCTGCAAGGCAGGGGAGATGGAGGCAGCTGAGATGCTGGTAAATGACATGCAAAGTAAAGGGATTGATGTAAATCAAGTTATATTCAATACGTTGATAGATGGGTACTGCAAAAAAGGGATGCTTGACGAAGCTCTAAGGCTGCAGGATATCATGCAGCAAAAAGGGTTCAAGATTGATGTGTTTACTTATAACATAATTGCCAGTGGATTTTGTAGGTCGAATCGGCGAGACGAAGCAAGGAGTTTATTGCTCACAATGGAAGAAAGGGGAGTGGCTCCAAATGCAGTGAGCTTCAGTACTTTGATTGACATTTACTGCAAAGAAGGGAATTTTGCAGAAGCAAAGAGGCTGTTGAAGGAAATGGAGACGAAGGGCAAGGTACCTAATGTTGTTACGTACAATACTTTCATTGATGGATATGGGAAGAAGGGAAAGATGGAGGAGGCATACAAGCTGAGAGATGAGATGCAAGAAAGGGGGTTAATGGCAGACACATTTACATATTCATCACTTATAAATGGGGAATGTGTTCGTGGGAATTTGGATACGGCACTTGAACTGTTTAATGAAATGCCACAGCGAGGGCTAAATAGAAATTTGATAACTTACACGGCATTGATCTCTGGGTTGTCGAAGGATGGTAGATCGGATGAAGCTTTTAAATTATACGATGAAATGAAAGCAGCAGGCATTGAACCTGATGATAGAATATATTCTTCCTTGACAGGGAGCCTTCATAGAGCAGGATCTTAGTTTCGGGATTGGAAATTGTCATCAACCGAATTGAAACTTGACCAGACTGGGTGTATTGAGCTACAATTTACCGAAGTGTGAATGTACTTGAACCGACTGGGTATATTCGTAAACCCCTTTGTTGCTTTTGATTCCTTCTTTATGGCATTGAAGTATTGTGATCACACAAACTTTCCTGGTTTGTTTTGTAGTTTTGTGAACCTGTGGTCTTTCTTGGATGAAATTAACTGCCATTTCTTTAATGGATGATCCTTTTTGTGACCTGTGGTCTTTTTTTGGAAGGAATGAAACTGTCATTTCAATAGTGCATCGCCCTTTTTCCTTCTTTCCTTCCTTCTTCGTGATGGTGCGTTTCTACTGATAGGAAATCCATTATCTGCGTTAACGCAGTTCTGACAGTAACTTGTCTTCTCAATTAGTCAAATGGATACTTATCAAAAAAGAATCATGTTCCAATAATTTGGAGTTATGGCCTAGCCACATAGGAGCATCTATGATGGGTTGATTTAAGGAGCATTGCCCACACAATATCTTTGGTTTGATGATGGAATTGGTAGTTTGTGTATTGTTTGTTCTGTCCGCTTTTCATTCAATTATATTCTGTAGTTCCGAGCCAGTATGCCTTCTGTCCTACCATTCTTTTACGATGTGTTAACCATGTTGGGTTGCTGATTTGGATATCTCTGTTTATTTTGCAGGAATATGTTTCGTGACCAATGAATTGGTGAGAATTTTTGGATTTTTTTTTTATTGAGCTTGAGGTTTTGCATCTATAACTTGTAATGAATTTTGTGCGAACTTTTGTAGCCACGATATGTTGTCAACCAAGTAACGGTTGGACAGTGATTATCCAAGAAAGGTGCTCAAGTTTCTTACCGATCTTTAAGCAGTATTCCATATGCTTAATCTTCGCAATGACTTTCCCGGCAGAAAATTTGATGGTATAATCGTTATTTATATACGCATGTCATCTATGTTTATTCCTTGACCATTTGATCTTCCCACACATATATTTGATCTTCCCACCGAGCACTTCCCTCTTGAGTTAGAGTTGGCATGGTGTGAGATCCCACATCGGTTGGAGAGTAGAAAGCATGTTTTATAAGAGTGTGGAATGCTAGCGGTGGACTTGAGCGGTTACACATGGTACATGGTATTCCAGAGGGAGAGGGTTTTCAAATTATGTCCCATCCGACTTACATTATCACTTTCTGGTGGCATCCGTGGCCGCTTTGCTGCCTCAGCTTTGGCAGTCAAAGCGAGGGGTTTTGCCATACATCCAAATCGGTAATGTTATTTTCTTCTTTATGTAATTTTCATTTTCATTTTATTTTCTCATATGTATCATGCAATCGCAATAGACATGAAGTATGACTTGGGAGGAGTTGAATATCCGAGTCTTATCAGCAAATGGTGATTAAATGAGGAAACAATCATTGAGTATGTTACCAGAACCAGCACGCAGAAGGAAGAAGGGGAGTTGGTCTGTCCTCGTCTTGATTATGTCACAACACAAAGATGTTATTGAGTAACAGGTTTTGTTTGGTACAAAACATGGAAAATGATATCTGTAAAATCCTTAATCTTACAATGGGCCGTTCTCCAAGATAACTGTGATTAATGCTTATTAGGTACTATACCCAAGATTCCGAGATTTTATTAAAATGTTCGAAAATGGAAGATTATTGTCTGAAATGTGCTATTCCTCCATGAAAGATTACTACTTAATAATGAATTAAGCTTCATTTCTTCTATTAAAGTAACTCTTTCTTTTTCGTGATTAACGAAATATTACCTTCACATCGAAATCCATACTTGTAATTAGTCACAAATATCATTTATTTAAGTCGTTGGATGTTAGAAGAACTATTGAACACTGCATAACCATTCACCTAAGCACGAGGGTATCACCGTAATTGGACTAATTATAAATACGTTACTAATCCTAGTGTGGGCACCATGCCTTTGGAGAAAAAAAAAATGCATGTCCTTCGCAAACTTGGGAATAGTGTGCTCGTCATGTCTTTGTCTTTCGAGTAAAGGAAAAGTATATGACAAATCAAATTTCACAGATTAGCCACTTTCCACGGAGGTGGACTTACTTATCACCTCTTCCATAGGAAGAGAGGAACGGATCATTTCTTTTAGGTTTCTTTAGATAAGATGGTGCACTACAAGACTGAAGTATTATATTGCTCCTCTTCGGGGAGAGCATTTCTATCATTTTCTTCCTCGACGTGAGCTCCTGCCTCGTCGAGGATATGCCACTCATCAATCATCACCTATTTCTTAAAGGAGCATGTATGCCACTTTCCTAAGGTTCTTCCCTCGGACAAGTTAGTGCCCATATAGGATGCAAGACTATTCTGTCTTAACATCCTCCTTTTTGGAATCCGCTCACAGCTTGTTGGGTCTTAATGCAGCTCAACGCCTTTTTATCACAATTCATTATTCTCTCTGATCCTCTTTTTGAGATAAGCTCATGCCTTAAAAGCTATGTATGATTTTATCTTCCATTAAGGAGCATGCCTTCTCTCCATTGGGTTAAACTCATGCCAGCATGGGGGGTCGCATTTTCTTTATAGAGCATGCTTGCACTATAACATCACCCCTTCCACAGAATGCAGGTTTATACTCCTTTCAAATGAGTTCGTCCCCTGTTCTTCCTTAGGATCTAAATATGAGCTTAAGAATCTCTTCCTAAGGATGAGCTCTTAGCTATGGTCTTCCCCCACTCGAGATGAGCTCATTTTGTGCTAAAATTCCTGTAATATAGCTCAACAACTCATCCCTAGAAAGCATGTATCTGTTTTCCTAAGACTATGGTAGCATCTAGTTGAGCCTATGATCCGAGATTAAAAAAAACCTCAAACTTATATCTGGACAGTACAGAAGAAAGTAGAAATGGGGAACTCAGAGATATGTTTATATTGTACAAACAGTTCTCTACACAATAATCCCAAATGATCAAAGAGAAATGGCATCTTAAAAAGTGGTTGAACTAGAAAGATACCAAGCAAATCAAGCCACAGAACATACATGTTGGTTTTAAGAGATACAAAAAATATCTGACCGTCCTTTCCGAAGTTCATGTACCATGAAATATGAATTACGTAGTCATACGTCACAATGCATCAGAAAGAAATGAAAGCCATATTGGTTGGTTGAGCACAACCAACCATTTCTTGCATCCCTCAGCACAGTTTCTACTCCCACATGTGATTTGGTTGGTGAGATTTGAACCAAGTCAAATCTTCCACTTGAAAACCCAAATAGGTAAACTTGAATAAATTGAAGATTTCTATCTACGTTATCTTCCTGTTTCTATTTTCCTCCGTTCCAAAAAAGGCAATATAAATACATATGTACATGCATACGTACGTGTGTGTGAGTGTGTATAGACCACACACGAAAAAAGCCCACACTTTTTTCTGCGCCTCGCACTTTAGTGAGCCTTGAGCTTAACACTAAGTTAACTAATAAAAATGGAAGAGCCTAGGTTAGTTTCTCTAATTGCAGATAGACCAAGGTATCAAGCCAAATGTTGGATGAAAGAACTCTGTGGGTCTTAACTACAAGGTGCCAACATTCTCTACTTCAGATAATCTAAAATTCAAAAATAGAGAGAGAAAAAAAAAGGAAAACATCCTCAGCATCACCTTGATCTCTGATTCCTGATAGTTACACATTCATAACAAATTTAAACCGACTCGACTTAGTGAATTCCTCGTCCAACAGTCTTCGTCCATGAGAACAAGTAATGATACTTGAATTTACACGTTCATAATAAAATATATGACCAACTTGATTTGGTGATTTCTTCGTCCAACAGTCTTCAATGAACCCAAATGATAAAATGATAGTCCAATAATTATTCTGGTCAATGATTGCTTCTTCAGATTCAGATATAAATTCATAACTCGTAAATCGGTAATTATGCGTTTACAAAAGTGTATACGACTTTCTTAGACAATAACAATGACCAGTTATAATATTTAAGGAAAATTTTAAGTAAACAATAATAAGAATGCTAGCAAACAAATAGAAACACTTCAATGCTTTCCCATATTCAAGCCTATTTATAGTTCAATCTCACATATTGAATGGAATAAAAATACTAAAACAGACCTATAGTTTTATCTACATAGCTCCTAAATTTTTTTAGCACCAAAAAACAGATGTCAGCAAGGCGTCCCACTGGGATGGATTTGATTTTTGTCAAGCATTCTGATGTAAAATATACACAAGTAGCATGAAGCCTAGAAAGAAAGTACATACAGAGGACATAGCTCGTGACACTAGAGAAACAATTAAGGGCGCATATCTGGAAATGCAAAACAGGCATGCACAGAGCAATGAAAAATTACCAGTAACTTTCCTTAGCGTTAAGCAACTTGCCCCCTATAAAGCCGCCAATTCATCATTATCGAACCCCCTCGATCAATACTTCGAGCTCTCTACGACCAAACCTCTGTCCCTGCACTTTGGCATCTCTACACCTAGCTGCAAAGTAGAAGGTAAGCCAAACCACCATGAAATAGACCTCTCCCACGGACTGAAAAAACATGGCAACATGTTTTCCACAAACTCGTGCAAGAGCCCATCTCATGAAAGATCCACAACAAATGGCTTCCAAGCACTTGATTTGAATAGCCTGGTTTAGCATTGTCAATATCAAATAACAACCTTCCTTCAAGATCTCTCTACCAGTCCGCCTTGCATCCACAATAACAACCCAAGCATCCACAGCAAAGATGAATGCGACAAGAGTGTCTAGCAAAAACCAGGCAAACAGAAACCCAGAGATCTCTTTCTCATAACCACGAATCCATGGAGACATTATGGAAAATGGCATCAATTTCAACCTTACAAATAACTTGAAAAATGAATATTGATCTTCGATTTCACCAAAGTACCACAAGCCAAGGAGCTGGGTTAGCGCATCTCGTACAGCCCATCTCATCAAGATAAACCCAGAAAGCCTCTTGAACCCCAATCTTGACCCATCCCATACCATACCAACAAATGAACCAAATCTCTCCGTTAGATCATTAAGGACAGCGATGAACACAACGCCTGAAGCCCATGAATATGTAACAAGAAAGCCAAGCATTACCCAGATATAAGCAGCGGAAAGAAAACTAACAAAGAAGAACAGGGCTGCAGCGTCCCGACGACCAAGTTCCAGTCCTTTGACAAAAAATTGCAAATCTACAAGCCTTTCCATATCCTGGTGCACATTTTCATCTCCAAGTCTTCTATCGTTTTCCTCCTGATCGTCGCCGCTTTCGTTATCATTAGAAAAAGGCGAGCTACGAGCCTTGAATCCCACTCCCGGCCGAACAACTTCCGAAACCCTAATTCCATCATCGACGACCAGATTCGAAAACCCTGAGATCGAACCGAATTGAGTAAAAAAAACGAAACTTGCATTAGGTGGGTGATTCCGATTAGTCCCAAAGAGGCCACGCTCGTCATCCACATCTCCGGAGAAGATATCATCATCTAGGGTTCCAACGCGGGTAAGATGCAGAAAAGGCCGGCGACGTTGGCGGCGCTGGCGACGGGCAACAGCGCTAGACATGGACGAGTCCTCGGCAGACCGTAGGAGGCGTTGCTCCCCTGCAATGTCAAGGCGAGAGAGAAGAGCCTTAAGGGAAGGGTCGCGATCAATGAAGGAGGTGACATATTGGGTGCCATTTTCGACAACGACGCGGAAGGAAAGGATGAGGAGGGAAAGGAAAAGGAAGGTGAAAAGATTGGATGTGAAGGAGGCCGTAGCTTCTCGGAGAAGCTGGGCCGTACTACGGAGATTATCAAGGCGAGGATGATTATCGGTCATGGCGGAGGGCTGTGAGCTTCACCGGTTTCTTGTGATCCACCGCCGTGAGAAGGTGAATTTCCGGCGCCGGATTGGGGGAATTGGCCGTTGGATGATCGGAATAGAGAGCGAGAGAGTTGAAATGGAGCAGAGAGTAAGAGAGTGATTTCAATTCTCAATTGTCAAAATAGGGATTAGACGCCTCTCAACGGTGGTGCCAATGGCAATCAACACAGACATTTCCAGCGCGTAATTTTACGCGCTCTTTTTTTATTTTTCTTTTTCTTTTTTTCTTTATTTATTTATTTTTTTTTCTTTTTTAGCGAAACAATTAAACTATAGGAAACCACTTCTTCTCCCAAGTTTAGTTTTTTAAAATATTATATTTTTGCTCTTCCATTTTAAATTTAATTAAAAAATTTAATTTTTATTCCATTCTTTTCTATCTCTTCAAAATTTTACACTTCTATTTTTAAATTTTAACCAACTTTTAGTTCATTAATTTAAAAAATTATGTTATATAATATTTTAATTAAATTCAATAGTGATGAAAAAACTAACCTAACTAACTAATTAGTTATATTTGTTTCGATCCTTTTAAATCAATTCAGGTTTAAAAGGGTATACATATCTCTGAACTAATTTCAACAATAAATTTGAATCCAGTTCATTATCACGACTCAACCAATATCAAAATGATATAAAAATAAAATGTCACCCTTTCTATTAGAATTGGGCATAACATGAATTAAATAATTCATACTATTACACACAATTTATTTCAAATTGTCGCAAAATAACGAAAAAGGTATATCATTTAAGTCTCTATATTTTAGATTTTATTATATTTAGACTTTAATCCATATGCTTTCAAAAAAAAAAAACCCTTTACAGCATTTTCTTTATAAATCTTTAAAATATATTCATATATATTATTATTTTATATGAAAATAGAAAAATTACCAATTTTGATTAAAAAAAAAAACAAGTTTAAGATTTATTGAAAATACTTTGAATAAAATTAGACAATTGAAATTACGCGGATCAAAATAAAACAAAACTCAAATTATGGGGCCAAAATAAAAATGGACTCAAGTATATATAGCCAAAAATGGTATTTAAAAAAAATAATTTGAAAGTCCCAAATTTTGTTCAAAATTAAAATTAATTTCTAATTCAAAAATAATTTTGAAACCTTGACAAACAAGGATAATATTACAAACTTTTAAAAAAATATATATTTTGAAAACAATTTATTTATTTATTTTTATTGTTTGTTCCCAAGAAAGAGGAAGAGACATCATTGAAACAGATATTTTTAAGATAAGATTAAAAAGAATATATGTAAAACACCAGAAGTGTCGGAAGGATAAGAACATACAATCAATCAGAATTAAGAAGAAAGCAGAAGCATGTGCCATTGTGCATTGTGGGTCTCTAAGAGGCAACCGTGGGGTACAAAAGCTGCTGTAGCTTTGCAGACGAACCTCTGCTGCTTGTTGCCCCCATCGCTTGTTTTGTGCATGGAAATGCAACAAAATTCAGAAGGAAAAAAAAAGATGAACAAACAAATTTGGTTAAAAGGCCAAGCCAAACTAATGGAGTGCCTCTACTCTATCTAGTACAGTGGTATGAACCAAACTGCTCTATAATCATATAAAATTTCAGGGCAAGATACTTAAAAAGTCCTTGCAACATCTGGGAATAACAGGAATATGGTGAACTAGATATATATTGGGATGCGCAGAAATAGCCATCATCCGCACTAGCCAATAGGAAAAATGAATATAAAGGTAAAGCAATAGCTAGAGATGGGTACTACTAGGAGAGGAGGGCCAAAGGTCTCGCTAATACGAAAGAATGCTCATTTAAAATCAGGCTTCTCAGGGAATGTGCAGCCAGACCTTTGAATTATAACATTTGATGCATAACACCCAGCTCTTACGCAGTCTTCGATGGGTTTTTCTTGAACCAATTGAGATAAAAAGCCTCCCACGAACGCATCTCCTGAAATAGAAAAGAAAACACAAAATGAAAATGTGATCTTAAAACACATTTCTAGTGTTCGTTCATGTACCTATGCGTATCATGAATATGAATTTGGTTTAGTGTATCACTGAGTATAACCGTCCACGCTAGCAGATATTGTCTGCTTTGGTCTGTTGTATATCACTGTCAACGCGTCTAATACGAAGAGGTTTCCACACACTCACAAAGAATGTTTGGTTCTCTCCAACCGATGTGGAATCTCACAATCCACTCGCCTTGGGGACCAGCGTCTTCGCTGGCACACCACCCGACGTCTGGCTCTGATACCATTTGTAACAACCCAAGCCCATCGCTAGCAGATATTGTTTGCTTTGGCCTGTTGCATGTCGCCGTCAGCCTCACGGTTTTAAAACGCGTCTGCTAAGAAGAGGTTTCCACACCCTTATAAGAAATGTTTCGTTCTTCTCTCCAATTGACGTGGGATCTCACAGATATTAATAAAAAAGTAGTAATGAAAGTCAAACTTGGATGTGCTTGATGGTTCATGCTCACTAAGCTCCAACATACCTGCTCCATTAGTGTCAACGAGTTTCTCTTTAGGCAGCACAATAACTGGGAACGTCTTCACTTTTCCATCCTCAGCAACTACAACTGGACCTGGACCTTGAGTAATAACAGCAATTCTCTTGTGTGTTCCTGATGCTTTAGGCCACGCAGCAATCTTTAGAGCTATCTCCTCAACTTTCTCAGTCTGCTCATAAAAAGTTCACCTCCAATTATACATAATGAAAACCAGTCTTTATGGGACAAAGCAAGCCATTACCTCCCATCCCTGAACTTTAGAGAACGTCCTTGCTTCGGTTTCATTACCAAAAACGTAGTCCATATACCTGAAATACAAAAAAAAATATATATTTATGTATACGTCCCGGGTCAACATGTCAAAGTTTCGCACTTCTACCATACATTAATACTTACGGAAAAACTTTCTCCAGTGCGTCCTTGAAAAACTCACATATAAATGGAGCAGAAAGGTTCATCGAGAAATACTGCAAATGATTGGCAAAGTTAGTAACCTATTCTGAAGCCTTGGTAAACCGTAACGTCACAGGAGTACCTTTTTGTTTGCAGCTGCATGTTCAGCTACAAGAAGTGCGGAGTCTGGTGATACGGAGAGAAAAAATCCAGCAATGTAGTAATACTTGGCCTTCTCAACTGTTCTCATGGAAAATTATGATCGAGTTAGCCTGTACGAGAGAAGATTATCCTATCTACAGCTCCCTAAGATACTTCAAACAAAAATTTAACAGTTTTTAGAAGAACGATCATTGAGAGATTTGAAGATGTATAAGATTATTGTACAAAAATTAGTCACTGGTCTATTATTTTGAAAGAACGAACAACTTGCTCTAAGCAAAGTGGAAAATCTTTTAAAGAAGAGTTCTTTTCAAGGAATAGAATTTCTAAGAACAGATTCCCACAAGCCCTCTGAAAACCATAATATGAGTTCTGCGTTTACCTAATGCCCAATTTTCAGGTCTTTTCAAATGATCAGACTTGTAGCAATTTGCAGCAGACAAATTAGCCACTAGTGACCTGTATGTCACAAAAACAGACTCTTGTTAGACCATCTAACCTAAATATGAAACAAATGGTTAAAATTAATGATATCTAGAAGTAACAATCTAAGAAATAACCATTTTTTTACATAGAGCAAACTTTATATGTAAGACTTATTAAAGCACACAAGATTTCAACCAACCTTTCACCACCCACCACACAAACAGCACATGTTCCTGTCGGTGTAGATTCAACCTCATAATAATGAACCTAATTGCTCAAATACCAATGGGCAAAAAAGAGCAAATAAGAACTGAATGATGTAAATTATCACCGAAATGGAAGGTGGTGATATAATATGAAACTTACATTAATACCGGCACTTTTCGAGTTTTTTTTCATCTCCTCTCCGAACTTGTCTTTTCCAATGCAACCGATATAGCTTGTTGCACCAGGATGTTGAAGCAACCACTGGATTAGGAAAGAAAAGTTTCACCCCACGCCAGAAAATAAAACTTGAGGGATATGTGCATATTCACCGGGGAACAAACTTAGTTTACCTGAGCCACTTTAATTGAGTTTTGTGTAGCACCTGCACTAAATAAAGGTACATGAAATTCACAAATGTGCCAAAACCATAGTAACAAAAATACATTCAACCATCCACACGTCACCTCCTGCAATGTACTCCACATTAGGATTCTTTGCCAATTCTTCATACCTACAAAAGAACATATATGCAAGAAGGGATCAACACAACAATTGAATAACTATTCCAAAATTTTAAAAAACAAAAGACTCACATCAGAAAATGTGAAAATTCAAACAATGTAAAAAAAAAACAAGAATAATAAAGCATAACAACTCTACTCTAACCATAGAATTTTCTTCAGTAGGAAATTTTCTGTGAAATTGGAAAAGGAAAACACAATTTATAATGAAGGTTAAAAAATGTTTAACCCAGAACAAACGACTCAACTAGTGCCTCGTTTCGTTTCTAATTATCCCCTGAAGTTCAATATGCCTGAGACTTTGTATAACATTACATCACATCCTCACTTCTTTCCAACTAAATAAATAAACCACAAGGTTTAGCCACGTAGGTTAATTACTTTAGTAACCAAGCTATTATCAGCTGCCTTCTGTTCTCTGGTCGTTTTTGCAACTAGTCCTGTAGTTCGATTCAATTAACAAAATTCATATTCAAAAAACTTGATTAAGTAATAACCTTAGGTAGAACAAAAGACATAGGTTGTCAAAACTTATTTACTTTTCTGTTGGATAAATTTCATCCAATAAAAACAGCACTAACCAATATCAATATAAGTTGATCTCATCTAATATCTTTCAACATCAAACTTCCAACAGCACTCGTCTTCCTTTATTCCCTAATCCATTGAGTTCGAATTGACCAAATTGTAACGAGAAACTTGATTTTCAAGCAAACTTATAAGACAAGGTCGAATATATGAATGATGCTCTCGAGATCGATCAAGTGACATCTCATTAAAACAATTAAAAAAAGCGTCATCTTGAATAATAAAGTTCATAAAAGAAGTGTAGCTGATAGCTGTTCAACGGATAAGTAGCAACAAAACCAGTTAAACATAAAATGAAACTAAGAGCGGAAGCTGTCAGCCAGTAAATTGAAAATCAATCCCTTACATTGGAAGATGTTTTTCCTCGGCGAGGATAGCATTATTCGGCTTGATGTCGTATCTGTACGGAACGAGAAATTTACACAATCAATATACAGTCAAACGTGAAATCCCAATATTTTTATTTCGGATCAAAGTTGCAATTTACAAAACCTGTCTGCACGCATTAGTATCATAAACACTACAGCCAATGAAGCTAATATAAACGAAAAGAACCATGAAAAACCAACAATAAAATTAGTGAAACGACTAGACACTTAAGAAGCAATCAAAGAACCGTAGGGATCTGAGTTTTATATGAAAAAGCATGGAAGTTAAGACATAAAATAGCATATGGATCTGAGTTTCATATGAGAACACATGAAGGCTGAATAGAAGAACGAGGAAAGAAGTGGCGGAATACCTCTGCAAAAATTCATCATCAACGACAGCCGATATGTCAAGAAGAGGGTTGCCCATCCCCAAGATGATCCCCTCGTACGCCATTGCTGCGATGAAAGAATTCGATCGAGAAGGAGAGAGAGAGAAGGACAGTAATCAGAGTGCGAGATCGAGATCTGCGAGGTGGGAAATGGCGGGGATTTATAGTTAGAATCGGGGAGTGAGTGATGGCGCTGCGTGGCACAACTCTCAAGCTTCACCAACCTCAACCCCAATGAGCCCTTCCATTACTCTTAGGTTCCCGACTCGTTTGGCAGCATCGATTAAACTTTTAATTATTTCCTATTAAACATGTTTTAATAATCTAACCAATCATTTGTTTTTGTTTTTTTGTTTTTAATTATTATTTATCATTCTAGATTTTCTTTCATTTTTTTAGTTGCTTTTAAATATAATTTCTTTATTTTATCGATTATTCATGTTTATTATTGTTGTTCTCGATAAACAATTATTTTTATTTATCAATTATTTTCAAATAATTTATAAAAGAGTTGAAATATATATATATTGTATTTGGAATGAGTGAGATAAATTGATTTTGAAATAAGTCGTGTATAATTAACTTTTTTTAATTTGATTATTATACTAATTATTTATATTTTAATAAAATAATTATTAATATTGACGGGTAAAAATGTATCTTATTTACAATATATTTATTAATTAATGAAAATTAAATAAAAACATTAATTAGTTAACATTATTTTCATACTTTGATTTAATAAAAATAAACTAATTAACAACAATTTAATTGTCTAAAATTAATTCATACAATAAATTTGTTAAATTTGTTGAAAGTAATTATGATAATATTTTTAATTTCAAACCTTTTAAATAAAAGAGAAATTGAGAGGGAAACAAAAGAGAAATTGGTTTTTTAAATTTTATTAATTTGATTTTTAAAATTTTGTTATTTTAAAGATAATAGAGCAATTTTTAGAAGGTTAAGGGTATTTTTTTTAAATAAAATATAAAATATTTTTTAAAAATTTAAAGATATTTATTAGATTAAAAAAAAACTGTATTTTTAAACAAGTTATTATTGATTTTCATCTAATTTTTTTTAGTTTAAAGTGTTTTTTTTTTCTAATAGTTATTCTTTTAAGTTGAATAATATTTTTGAAACTGAGAAAAAAAAATTAAGGTATTTTTTTTTATAATTTAACAACGGAAAAAACTAAAATGGTACGTTAAAATAATTGCAAAATTTAATAAATTACCCTAAAAGGGGAATTGCATGGTTATAAATATCTGATGCTGTAGTATTATGAGCTAGACAAGAGAAATGGATGGCTGTGATTGAGCCGCGCAGAGACCAAGTGGCCACTTATGCGACAAATATCACAAGTTGGTGTTGATAACGATGGATAGATCTCACACGCGTGAGCGTGCGACTTCGCAGTAGCCACTTGCTCCCACTTTTATCTCTTTTATTTTTATTTTTTTCAAAATATTTATATATACAAAAAAATAATAATAATAATAATAATTACCTGAAAAATAAAAGAGAAGGAGAAAAGAAAATTGAGAATGCCTCTGACCATTCGTCAAAATAACGTCTACTTAAAGAAGATTGAAAATGCCTCGAAATATAATTTAGTAGAGTCATGATGTCAGGTTTCCACTATCTCTAGTCCCTGTAATCTAGGCGAGCTATCTTGAAAATAAAACAAAATGTATATTTGATGACTAAAAAAAATTATTGAATTTGAAAATAGACCTAAGTACGACTTAACAACTACTCTAGATCTCGGTAATAAAAAAAAAACTTATATTTAAAAGAAATGTAAAAAGGTTAAGCAAATAAAATGTAAAATTTACACTCAAAATGATTTAAGGACAAAAGTAAAAAATTGTTAAAAATTCAAAATTTAAAGTATAAAAAAAATTATCTTCACATTTATGAAATAAAATAAAACTATTTGAAAAATAGAGTAAAAAAAATCTCACAAATATCACGCGGATATTAATATTATATTTAGAAATTTACATAAAGTAAAAAAAAAAAAGGACCCTATAAATAGCTAGTTTCGCTCATTCAAGCCGTCTCCAACCTTATCTCAAAATCTCGGAAGCCATGTCTGCCTCTGCAACTTCCTTCACGCTCTCGCCCTCAACCCTCAAAACCCTATCCCTTTCCAACCCTAAAATCAAACTCTTCCCTCTCAATCCATCTTCCATTCGCCTTCCTTCAAATCCCATTTCCGTTTCTTCTCTCGTTCTTCGTTCGAGTAGGGTTTCTCCTCCCTTATCCTCTCGCTTTGTTAGAAATGTCGCCGTCTCATCCGATTTCGAACAGGAGGAAAGCATTTTTGAGAGCGATGGTGATGAGTCTAGCTACGCTCCTGACCCTAAACTATTCGTCGGAAATCTCCCTTTCAGCGTCGACAGTGCTCAACTCGCCGGCTTGTTCGAAAGTGCCGGACAAGTTGAAATGGTCGAGGTAATTTGTTTTTCCCTTCCATGTTTTGTAGGTTTTGTAGGTTTTGTAATGCGTTGCTTTAGATTATTAAGTTTTTCCTGTTTTCTCGAGGAGACCTATTTGCTTTGCCCTAATTTTATAAACTGAGTGCTGTTCTTTTAAAAGGTGGTTTACGACAAGATGACGGGACGAAGCAGGGGGTTTGCTTTTGTCACCATGTCGAGTGCCGACGAGGCTGAAGCCGCTGCTCAACAATTTAATGGCTATGTAAGTGGCTACACCCCTTTTGCGCCACTTTAATACTCTGCAGTTTTGCTTTTGGTTCTGCTTCAATTACTCGGCAATTCAATTACTGTAACTGTAACCCAAAAAAATGAGGAAGCTATAGTTCCTTTTAGTGCCGTTCAGCTTTGAACATCAAATTTTGGACGAGCACACGTTATATTGTCGTCATAGAGAACCCATCCTAATGATATGCTCTAGTTCGGTCTTATTTGTGGGTGGAAACGTTTGTAGAGCTTATATTCTTAGTTTTAACGCCAAAAGTTCTATAGATTTGCCTTTATGCTCCAGTTACATACTGTTGTCTTTCATTTTTGGTCAAGGGTGTGTTGCATTCGCCTCTAATTGATGATTCCTTGTAACTCCTCACAGGAACTTGAGGGTAGATCACTGAGGGTAAATAATGGACCCCCTCCACCAAAAAGGGATGATTTCTCTTTCAGAGGTTCCAGAAATTCTTCAAATTTTGATAAGCCCAACCGTGTTCATGTGAGTAACCTTGCTTGGGGCGTTGATGACCATGCACTTGAGAACTTTTTTAGGCAACAAGGAGATGTTGTGGAGGCAAAAGTAGTTTACGACCGCGAGAGCGGAAGATCTAGGGGCTTTGGTTTCGTAACATTTAATTCAGCAGAGGATGTTACCAATGCCATTCAGTCCTTGGATGGAGCTGTAAGTTCTTGGCTCTTCATTTTTATGCTTTTTTTGGGTCAGTTCTGCATTTTTTTACGATTACTCTTCATATGCCTTCCCATGTTCAATTAAAGCTTGCTTACTGAATTCATGTTCAATTCTTATGGGCATGAAATCCTGTTGTTCATATGAATCATGATTTCCTCACTTGTTTCCTTCGTGGATGTTCTCAATTGTTTACGAAGCTGAAGTTGATGTTTTTTGTTCTTTCCCATTTGCCTCAGCTGAAGTGAATTTTTGTGGTCGCAAGTTTTATCCCAGTTCATCACTTTTCGATTATAGAACTCATTTCATGCATTGAATTCCCGATAATACACCTGATCCTTACTTAATGATGAAGAAATGCATGATTCGGAATCAAGTATCTTCCATATATCTAAGTACAAATGCATACCTTGCAGGACTTGAATGGAAGATCCGTCCGAGTATCACCAGCAGAAGCAAGGCCGCCAAGGCGCCAGTTTTGAGTATCAGCAGAGCTTTTGAGAGGAAAAAATTAACGTGGTTTTTGGGCTCCTTTATATTAACCTTATTTTTCTCTGTAATGTTGTCCGATAGTAGATGGTGCCAGATGATTTGGCTGTACCTTCCCTATGAACGATGGCATTTTATATTTTTCTGATTTTGCCACTCTTCAATTGAGATTAAAACCTCTATAGCTTAAAACATCTGTGATCTTGGACGAGGGAAGCCCACCTTTCAAAAGGTGTTCATGGGGCAATATTTTGTGCCTCAAGGCTTAGCCTTACTTGCACATATAAAACGAGATGTAAGCCATGAGTCAAGCCATAATGTAGTGGCTCTCTTGGCTTATGCCTTCCAACATTTAAAAAGGAGCATAAGTTCATGGCTATGCCTCTTATGGGGCGTGTCTTAGGGATGAAGGCTGACTTGGTGGGGCTTGATAAAATAAGAAACTCGAGTCTGGATGAAGGCTTGAGTCAGGGCCCAATTTTTGGGATTGGTGATATTTATTCAGTAGGTTAAAATATGGTGATTGGGTTGGGTCTGTGAAGTTTGCAGTTAGTAGCTACTTGGTCTTTCATTTTAATTTCGAAATTTGAAAATTAGTTTTAGATTTAAAATTTAAAAGTCTTAGTTAAATGGAATATTAGATTAGGATAATTGTATCATTAGTACGAACCATTTTGGTTAAAATAAAAAAATAAATTGCTAATATTATAGTTTTCAAATTTCATAGAATTAAAAAAAATTTAAATATAAGACTTAGATTATAGTAAATATATAGTTTAGGGGTCCTTTATTAAGTTTGTATTTTGATCGTATAAAATATTGGTTGATTATGCCCGAGTTTAAAATATTGACAACGGATTCGAGCCATATCCATATCCCACGGTTTCATAAAATTGTACATAATTATCTAAAAAAACTTAATTATACTTATCATTAGTACTATATTTGAAAAATATTAAAAGTACATCAACAACTTTTAGTATTATAAAAAAAATTCTTGACAAAAATACACTTTATAAATTATCTCCAAAACTGTATAGTGTTATTTTTGAAATTATGAGTATTTTTTAAGCACTGTAAAAATATTTTGTTAAAAAAGTTCAAAAAAAAAATTGTTTTTGAACTTCTGAAAATTTAAGGGTAATTTTAGAATAATGTTACTAAATTTAAATTTAAATAGGAAACTAGGAAATTTATTGAATTTAAAAATTAAAAAACTTAAATGCAACCTGAATGACATTTAAAAAAAAAAGATTGTAAGAAGTCATGTGAAGTACGGTAATAATTCATGAATAGGGGGTAAGCTAATAACCATAATTTAATATTCTTTTTCATTTCCATTTTATATTAATAGTTATATCAATTTCAACAATGAAATCAAAACAACTTTTCTCCCCTAATTTAATATTCTATTTTTACACTAATTATTTTTTTCTTCATTTTTCAAAAGATAAAATATTATAAATAAATTTTGAGATATAGAATGCTTCTATAAACTCTTGAATTACGCCTCTGAAATCACATTTTCAAATTGTCACGGGTTGAAATGTAACCTTATTATCTTTTATTAATAATATATATATATATATATATATTTTTTTTTTTTAATTATTATTTTTTTTTTATTATGATGTCAACACTCTCACTTATTGAGTAAAGTTATTAATTTTTAAATCAAATAATACAAGTGAGATCCTTTTCTTTAAAAAAATATTCATTAAAGCCACGTGTCCGTACCTAGTTAATGCAATATAATAATCGCAGGCTCTATTAATATTTCTTTCTATTTCAACCATTCATTAAAAAAAATATATAATATTAATTGATTTAATTATATTTGTATTGACTTTTGTTTATTAAAACTTGGGTTATGAACATTTTTAAAATAAAAAGTCGAATTATTACAAAAATATTATTCTTAACAAACCAATTTTAAGTAATTTTCAAGTAGAATCAAAATAAAACACTAATAAAAAAAATATCTAAATTGATTTATTTATATTATTATTTTTTGTTTATTTATTTGAGATTAATGAGTGCTTGAAGAGATGTCGACCCAAAAATCCTGTTGGTTAAATGGGGACAGAGACGTAAATTATACTCTTAATATATAATAAGTAAAAAAATATAGAAAACTATGTTTTGTATTATATTATATAGAATGTTTTACATTTTTTAGTATAAATTATATTACAATAAGAAATTATTTAATATATATATATATATATAAAGAAAATTTAAAAAATGTGGAGAATCTAATCCCATAAATTGGAAATTCTCGTTTTTATCTCTACAATAAATAGATAAAAAAAATTTCGAGTGAGATCAAAATAGGAGATGGAAACAAAAACGGAGGTGTAAAAGACGTCGGTGCCCCTGTGTCGTATGTTTGAATTATTAAATTTCGTATGTATATACATTAACAAGCTTATAATAAATGCAAATATGTAGCATTTGACCATAATACGAGCACTAATTTAGTAGTGTTTGACTGCAGAGAGACTTCAGAAATGCTTATGACTCTGTCTATTTCTTTATGGAAATTAAATATAAAAATTAATCTTCCCACAGCAATAACTCATCATTATTTACTTATGCATCGAATATTAATTATTTTTTTTTAATATATTTTTTCATTTATTAACCTAAATTTAAATCATCATTTTTTAGAAATTTTATATTATGCTATTTAATTATATTGACGTTATGTTATAATAATGTTAGATAAGCTTGTCAGATGTACACAATGGTATAATATTGTCTACTTTGAGCATAAGATCTTACGGCTTTGCTTTGGACTTCTCCAAAATGCCTCATTCCCTAAATTAGCGGAGATGAGTTCTCTCCATTGGAGTGAGATCTTTTGGAGTAGTCTAAAGTAAAGTCATAAGAGCTCTTGCTAAAAGTGGACAATATCATACGAGAGTCGTGTTCATCTAACAAAGCTCACATTTTTTAAATTAATTTCAATTATTAATATATATGTGGTTAAATGTCATAAAATTAAAAAATGTATAATTTATATTCATGTATTATTTTCTTCAACTAGTCCTAGGGGTAAATCTCGATATTTAATATTTTTTTTTAATTAATATTCCGAAAAAGAAAAAAAAGAGGAGGATGAGGTGGCGAAAAAGCGTGCGTGAAGTTACGCACGTGCGAGGAGGCATGAAAGATTATTATAAAATGGAAATACGCCACGAAGACATTTCCGAGCTTAGGAGAAGCCTCCTCTGTTTTTGTTCTCTCTTTTGTTCTTTTTCTTTTTTCTTCTTACGTTTGTTGTTTTCGTTTTTTATTATCTGTTGGGGTAGCATTCACAAACACCCATTAGGAAAGGAACAAATAAATGCTCTGTTTCACCACAGCTTTTTGATTGCATTGCGAAACTCTGTTTTTGAACTCAATACAAAGGAGTGAAACAGAGCATAGCGAGAAATCAATGGAGGGTGTTATTGCGAATGATGAAATGAAGCAATCCAAGTTCAGGAGGATTTGTGTGTTCTGTGGAAGTAGCCAAGGCAAGAAGAAAAGCTACCAAGATTCCGCCATTGAACTTGGCAAGGAATTGGTAATCTTCCTCTCTTCTTTAACTCTATTGTCGATTTCCCATTTCTCTGTATTTTGTGTTCGATGTTGCTATAGATTGTTCTACATTTCTTTCCTTCACTCCAATGCTTTGATGATCTTTACTACGTTTGTTGTTTGTTTTGAATCTTCGTCTTCCGTTGATGTTCATTTGGGATTCCCTGTGTTTGTGCTCGCAACGTGTTTGTGATAATGTCCGATCACGACCCTTCACTTATTTTGGCTAAAATCTTCCCCAACTTTGAATTTGCCTCTTCCATTTCCCATTAGAAACTGAAATTGCTAAGAAAATGCATGATGTTAGTAGGGTACAGTTTGTTTCTTTGTTGAGATTTTCGTTCAAATGGGCTTTCATACATACATTCAAACTGTAAGGAAAGAATCCCATTTCATAAAATGAAACTCTCGAGCCATTGAGATGACGAGTTGGGTTTTTTGTTGTTGTTTGAAGGTTTCAAGGAACATTGATCTGGTTTACGGTGGGGGCAGCGTAGGGCTGATGGGTTTAGTGTCACAAGCTGTTCATGATGGCGGTCGGCATGTCATTGGGTATGCCCCCATTTTTTAATTACATCCACTGGTCCCTCCCTTCAACATTGTTTTTGTTTTTTGTGTTCCTTCTCTTGGGTTTATTCACCATTATAAGTTTACCACTGATTTTGTCATCTTACTGTTCTTGTCCAGAGTTATACCCAAGACACTCATGTCTCCTGAGGTATGTCCGTAACCAGCGGCTGCATAAAGTCTTCAACCGTACCTTCCTTATTCAGCTATATTTTAAGAAAGAACCGTTCATTTTATTATTATTGAATCTGATTTTACATTTATTTATTCCAACTCATTCTTCTTTATGATACTTTGAGATCGGTCTTTTTGGCTATGCTTGGGAGCCTTATCCATGGTAGTTAGAATTTACAGCTCTCTTCGTTGTCATGAGGTTTTTGGGAAGCTCAAAGTAAAGTTCTGAGAATTTATACTTTTAAAGTTTACAATATCATACTATTGTTGAGATCCGTGATTATTAACATCCTAATCCTTTCTAATGTCAACATGGTTCATGATTTTTTTTTTTTTTTTTTTGAGTTCTTCATTTTAAGCCCTTCATTCTTATGTCATGCCAAGTTCAGAAAATTAGAGATCATCTCTGGATCAAAACCTTTTTGAATTGCCCTCCCTTTTCCTAGAGAACCCATCATTTTTCTCTCTCCAACAAGGCTCCAAAAGTCCTCTTTCTCTCTCTAACCTATCCCATTACGTGGTCTTCTTTTACAGTTGACTGGTGAAACTGTCGGGGAAGTGAAGACAGCGGCAGATATGCACCAAAGGAAGGCAGAGATGGCAAAGCATTCAGATGCTTTTATTGCTTTGCCAGGTGAGTATATAAAGCCTGCACATCAAATTCTTAAGCATTTGGGCTTTTATTACTCTCAGTCAAATCAATGTGCCCATTTGGGCCATGCTATCTGTCGGTCACTCAAAGCTCTAAAAACCCTTCTTTCAGATCTTCCTTTAGTTCACTCCTGTAAACAAAAACGTGCAATCCTCGTCTTATTCTCTTTTTATCATCAATTAATCTTACCCTTCTGCTTTCGGTGCCTGTCCTTCTAGCCTTCTTGTTTTACTGATCAATCAATTCAACTCCAAAAATCTCGGACTTATTCAACTTTTGCCACACAAACTATGTCACCATCTGCATTAATGGCGGTGTGCATTTATAGCAACTGTGGGAAGCCATCTTCTCCTTACATTTGGTCATGATTCATTAAGAAACCATCATTGACCCATCAATATCAGACACTGAAAAAGATAAGTCTCTTGAATCATACCAGCTGTGGGCAGCTATGTTCTTCCCAAAATTTGATCCTTAATTTCATAGCTATATACCTCTGCCATGAACAGAAAACAAGGCAACTTTGACTCACTTTGCTTAAATGGTCGTTGCTATATGGGGAATCATTACATTCCCTCTTTGAAAACTTTTGTCCCCAATTGGTTCTTTTGAATTTCAAAATATTTAAGCTTCTTCCTAAACGTTCACAGATGCGTTTTCAAAACATTCCCCTTAAGTTTAAGAACTAAACTTGTAATTCGATCGAAAGCTGCCGAAATCAGAGCTTATTAAGATTAGTAGTCCATTAAGTATAGCAACAGTGATGGATCATCTTCATGTTATTAAAACTGCTAAATTCTTTGTTCCAATCATATGAATGCATGCAGGTGGGTATGGGACTCTGGAAGAACTACTTGAAGTCATAACATGGGCTCAACTTGGAATTCATGACAAGCCAGTCGGTGTATCTTATTTTTGTTATTCGAATATTCCATCTGCTCAGCCTTACTTTTGCCTGTGCTGTGATTGGCTAGCTATGATAGTTACTGAATATGAACAAAATGAATACTAAAAACTGCAGGTGGGGCTGTTGAATGTTGATGGATACTACAATTCATTACTCTCATTTATTGATAAAGCTGTAGAGGAGGGATTCATCACTCCAAATGCGCGTCAAATTATCCTATCTACGCCATCAGTCAAGGAGCTAGTGAAGAAGTTGGAGGTATCATGATAATAACATTGTTGTAAATAAAAATGTTCATTTAACTCACAAGGTTGGGAAAGAATCTCTCCGTAAACCGGGATTGAGAGAGGTAGTTATGAGAGATTTTTCCCTTTTAACTAGATGGGGCCTAGACAAGGATTTCTCCCCGTTAGATATTCTCCACAAAATCCGTCTCACTCCGATCACTTTTCGTATATAAATATATAAATAAAATGTGGGATAGAACCTGATCCCTGCAAATTCTCTCCAAGGAGTTTTCGCCCGGTCTTTGCCTTGCTCGGTAGACATTTCTAACTAAGATTGAGCATCAAATATGATACCATATAATTTCTTGTTCTTTAGCTTTATGGATTGGTTATGAGAGAAGCAAATGGAATCCTATGTGATGATGGTTGAGTTGTGTGTGTAGGAGTATGTGCCTTGCCGTGACAGAGTTGCTTCAAAGCTGAGTTGGGCGATAGAATAGCTTGGCTTATGCAGATGGTCCACAACTTTTTTAGCAAATGAAGGAGGAGGCCACAATGAATCTATGTCTATTATTGCCTATTTTCTGGTGTTCTTTCCCCTTTTTGATAAATTACTCCATTTCATATCAGTTTATATATTTAAAAAAAAAGAGCCTCTAATTAATGGTTGAAACTTTTTTTTTTTTTTTTTTTTTTTT
>NW_019268520.1:6264035-6297097 GCF_002738365.1 Cucurbita moschata
TTTTTTTTTTTTTTTTTTTTTTTTAATATTCTTGTATTCTCTTGTGAAAATTACCACCTTCTTTGGTCTCATTGGTGCTCTATGCAGACAAACAAATTTTAGCATAAAAGATGTCCATAAATTAACTAATAATAGTTTATATTCAACCTATATTTAGTTAATATTAATTAAGAGTTGTTTGGACTTTTTTCAGAATCAGATTTAAAATTTATTGCAAGTACAAAAGTTGGATCTAAAAAGTTTCACCTTTAACTATTATATAATATAAAACTCTTCATACATTTAATAGTGTGACGTCACACCATAATCATTGGTTTCTAAGTTTGTCTTTAGCTGAAATATAATATCGACTCAAAATCCTACCCAAAAAACCCAGATTTAAAATCATTTCCACATTCTAAATTGCTCTGAGCAGGATTTCAAATTAATTATTGAATCATTTGAATTCTAAAAGGAGTACTGAGAAGGAAAGAGTAAACCCAATTTCCATCTTCTAAATTGTTCTACAAACTAACCTTATACTTACACTTGATTCATGAAAAGAAGCTTCCATGTTTTCCACCTTTTTTGTCACTGCTTAGCCTATGAGGAGCGACTATGCAGCTCAATGTTTCTCTTCCCTCTATCCACTTTGTCATGCCAGCTGAAACTTCAGTCTTAACAATCCATCCAATCCTCAGAAGTGAAATATGGGAATAAGCAGCTGGGTTGAGATGAACAAGGGAAGAGAAAGTCAATGGTCTCGTGGAGATTGCATAATAATAATCTCCTCTCCTGCAAAATCCAAACAAACATTTGGTTTAAGTACTAATTCCCATCAAAAGCCACGACTAGCAACCTTTGTTATAGACGTCTTACAATTCAAATTCAATGCTAGTACTATATTCGGTGTCTGTTGATTAGCTCTATTGAGAGCCACATCTCGACGTCTCGGCCTTTAGCTTTTGCTGTAAGGCATCCACTTTTGTGCGAAGAGCTAAGTTTTCCTGAAAACCTTGACATTTTAAGGGGGACAAAACCAAGTAGATCATATGGGACAAAATTTTAGTTCTGAAGACGAAGCGATAGAGTTTCTTGATGTAATGTGATGATATACGGATCTTCTCAAGTCATTTCCTAATTTTTTGAAGGGAAGATTGAAGAGAGAAATTATTACTTAGTTATATACTCGAAATTCAACAACAATATAATTATAACAAGGAGTTACCGTTTGCATCTTTGTTAGCTTCTGATCGAAGCTAGCAGCATCCCCCACCTTCTTAAAAGATTCCTTCAGCTGCCAAGTATGAGTGTACTGAATCAGTGGTCAAATGCAAAGACGTACAGGCAACTTACGGCTCATGGAGGTTCTTAAAGAAAAAAACCATTCAGAAGTTCAATCAATTGATTGAGATGTGTGCAATCTTATGTATGTTTTTTCAGCATGCCTCTCACTTGTAGAATTCGAGAAAAGTATAAGATCCAACAAGGGACTATCAGTACTAATTGAAAGGAAATCACTTTCCAATGTTTGAATATTCCATGCTCTAATAGTACGTTAAATTGTCTTAAACCCAAAAGATTATGCTAATATGTAACGAAAACCAGTTTCTTACAACAGCGTCGTACGACAGATAAATGATCAACAATATGGCAAGAACAGAGAGTTAATTGTTCGATACAAAAAAATTCGCATATTCCGCGTTTAACAAGTTTTTTTGCCGGTTGACAATGCAAGAAGTTATGAATCTTTTGATTGGCAAGCCGTGAATCGAAGGAGCAGCAACGAGAAAAAAAAAAATTTCAAGCATGCGCCCGTCAGAAAACCGGTTTCAGAAAAGTAATTGCACAAATGGTAACAAAATCATTCCGCTGGATCAAGGCAAATATATAGTTTCAATGCAATGAGGAAAAATTTCCATCGAATTCATGGCAACGTAAACCTGCGATACTGACCTTGTTTAGATCACTTCTACATTTATTAGCTCTATCGTGTTCGTGGTCGTACATACGACGCCATTCCGCAGATTCATCCATTGCCTCCCGGTTCGCAAGGTCGAATTGCCTCCTAAACGATAATAAACGAGCAATTTAAAACAGATAACCTTACTGCATTTTACATTTCGAAGTTCCGACAGCATGGATAAGAGAAACCGGTACCATTTCCTGAAGTTTCAAACAAATTTTCGTGACGAGAACCAACATAATGAGAGAGAGAAAAAAAACGAATGAAAGATGGAAAATCCAAACCTGAGAAGCTCGGCATGGCCGGAAGACATGGAGAAGTCGATGGTCCAAAGCCTCGTGTACACTACCGATCCTAAGAACATCGCCACCGCCAAACCTATGAAGATTCGCTTCCGATCTGCGCCCATGTGCCCTCTCTGTCCGTCAATAGCCGGTGAAATCGACATCGACAATCTCGAGGTGAAAGGTCGGGGGATACTTTTCACCGAAGATTGGCGCGGTTAGCCCGTTATGATTGATTGGGCCCAATATCTTTCGACAACCACACAAATTTCCAATCTCGGCCCATTTAGGCCCAATTTTTAAATGTTTTTCCTATAATATTATTTTAGGTTTTTTGTTTTTAAAATTTATGCTCCTTTTTTTTCTTTTAACTTTTTTAAAAATAATATTAATTTTAACTCAAATTTCAAAATATTTAAAAAAATATCCATAAAAAATTAATAACAAATTAAAAATATATATATATATAGGCTTAATTTTTCTTAAAAGAATAATAATTCATGAACTAAGACATATAAGTTAGTTACTGTTGAGCTATACTCATATTGACGTTTGTTTCAAATTTAATTTTTTAAATAGATTAATTAAATATAAAGCTCATTTTCTAAATAAAGGAGAAGATTTTAGTAACGACATTAAATACGGGTATTACGAATAGGTATACATCCCACGTTTATTCACTTGTTCATTAAAATTATTATAATGTGTCCGTATCCAAACATCATATTCGAAGTTTCATAAAGTTTGTACATATCCAATGGTCGATAGAACGGAATAAAGGTAATCTAAATTGTACCGTTTAAAAAACGTTGGAGGAATATAAATTATATCGTTATTTTCACATGTCACATGAAACGTCATATTACCCTTACGAAATAGGACCACGTATTGAAATATCTGTTCATATGTTGTGTTTGGAAGTGGTTGAATACCTTTTCATGTTTGCAAATCTCCACGTGGATTCTTATTCCGGACAGGAATATCTTATTCCACTAGAAGAGTAATACTCTGACAGCCACCAATCATGGACCATTCCATATGGCCACTCCTTTTTCTCATTTTATGCCAAATTATAAATGATGGGATAAAATTTTAAAATTATAATTATATATATTAGCATGTTTATGTGATTAATAATTTGATTTTATGTGTAAGGTTGGTTATATTATAATGTATTTTAAAATTAATAAGTAAATTAAAATACATTAATAAAAGTAATATTTGGACATTTATATAATAACAATAATAATTGACACAAAGTGATTTCATTTTGACCATTGAATTATCGTTAATTTCAAAGATAATAATATATTAAATTGGTAGTAGTGACGAAGAAAGTCCAATTAATTTAAAATATTATATTGAATTAAAGACTATTTAATGCTTTTCTTATTAATAATTTATCGCATCAAAATTCAAAATTTATTATTTATTTTTGTGGTTAAAATTTAAATCATTTGTTTAATTGAATATAATAAATAATTTCATTTTATATTCTCAGTGATTTCCTTTTATATATTTATGAAATGTCGTAATTTTTAAAATAATAGTAATAACACGTCGCCATTTTTGTAATATGAAAATGACAATTTTATCCTTAAATTAAAAAATAATACAATAATTTTGATATTATCGTTTAGAGGTAGTTGAACAAATCAAGCAGCGCCGTTGGATTAATATAATTCCGCAGTGGTTTTTCTTTTTTCCTTTCCTTTTTTGGTCAATAACTCTTTCAATAATATTTAATTATCACTAAATTATTTATTTATTACAAACAGTTTTCATCCATTCATTTGTAAATTAAATTAAAAATTTTAATTTGGAATTAAAAAGAAAATCTAAGGCTCGTTTTTTATTTTATTTTGTCTCTTTTTTGATAATGACAATTGAAAGCAAAATATTAAAATCTAAAATAAATAAGTTTAAAAATATTGGCCCATGTCCCTGTCTAGGAGGATAAGCTACACAAGAAAAACAACTCAAGAACTTCCCATAAATACCCATTCATTTTGCTCACCAATCCCAATTCGCCACGTGTCGATTTTAGTACTTTTATTTAAAAAAAAACAATTCTAATTTGCGTATTTGTTAATATCGGAATTTAAGTATTTAAACTTGGAGAAATTTATTTAATTGACAAAAAAGAAGAAATAAAAGAGAGAAAATTAATGGAAAATTACAATGGATTATTCTAACTATAATTTCCGGTACCGATTACACGGTGGTTTTTTTTTTTAAAAAAAAAATTAAATTTAATTAATCTTCGAACCCAGTTTTTTCCCAAATTGCATTTCTCACCATTCTCAAATCTCTGCCCTTCAGCGTTCTTCCGATCCCCTCGTGAACCGAAAGCGAATCGCCTCGCCGTCGCGCTAAATACTCGTGCGGTGGCGCCCGCCGAATGTCGTTGTTGTCGTCATCGCTATCATCGAAATCCTCCTCCTCTGTTTCTCTCCGGCCTTGCTTGCTCTGGTCGCTCTGCAGAATCTTCGACCAGTCTGGAATGTTGACCGGTAACGACGAAGATGCCTTCACCGCCTTCTCTCCCGACGCCGCAGCGCCGCTCCTCTTTGGAAGTTTGTTCGGGATCGGAAAAATCTTCCTCGATTCCAGCGGCGGAGTATGAGCGGATGTCCAGATATCCGCCTCGTCGAACTCGAAGAGGTTATCGGCGGCAGAAGAGTCGGCATGGTTGACTGCAGTCTCCGACGAAGGATAGATGTAGTTAGGTTTCGAGTTGAAACCGAATCCAAAGCCTAAACCTCTCCTTGACGCCATTGATAATGGATCGACGCTTTCGAGTTTTGGATTTTGTTCTTCTTCTTCTTCTTCTTCTTCTGTGCTGTGATTGAATTCAACTGTTCTGAAGGAATCAAAGTATACAATTATTTTGATTTTTGGCCCACCAGTTTTATAATGGTTTTAATGGATAAGTTCACGCTCCCCCCGCCTTCTTTGCCCGGCGAACGAAACGTTTATTTATTTATTTATTTTTAAAAAAGTGGAGAGACAATTATAGAGCACGGATGCCCACATCGTTTTACCGTGCACTCGCGGTCCGATTTTCACCCTATTTTTCTAAATTTTAAAAATGCACGTGATGAGTCAAATTCAACCAATATAGTGGGGAACACACAATATCGATCATACCCACATTCACGATAAAAGTCCAAACGTTGTCCGCTTTGGCGCGTTATATATTGTCGTTAACCTCACAGTTTTAAAACGCGTTTGCCAGATAGAGGTTTCAACACTCTTATAATAAATATTTCGTTCTTCTCTTCAACTAATGTACGATCTCACAATCCACTTTTCTTGGGGCTTAGTGTCCTGCTAGTATACTGCTCAGTGTTCGACTCTAATACCATTTGTAACCGCCTAAACCCACTGCTAGCAGATATTATTTACTTTGAGTCGTTTCGTATCGCCGTCAGTCTCATGATTTTAAAACGTATTTGTCATGAAGAGCGGAGAAATGTTTCGTTCTACTCGATAATTTTTTTTTTTTTTTTAAGAATATATATTTGAAAAGGTAAATTATTTTAGATCAATAAAGGAAAGTACATCATATCCACGTGAGCTCGAGTCCAATGGCCACACATGATGGTAGTAAAATCCCGCATTTACCGCAGACGACAAGTACGATCCGACACGACACCACACAAAATCCGGTCTAATTTTCAGTTGCCCACGGAACGACACGTCGGACAAATTAAAATTATATTATATAAATATATATATATTCCTTTCTTTCATAATTTCATTGCCCCCACCTCCTGCATCCCATGATTGGTGTAATAGAAGATAACGACGAATTTTAAAACCCAATTAATAATACGTCGACACGTGTTCCAATCATTTTCTTTTAATTAAATAGAAGAAAACATATAATATTATCCCCTACACACACTCTCTCCTTGCACCCTCACGTTGCGGGTCCCACACCAGTTTTAATAGATTAATTTTTTAAATTCCAACTTAATAAAATAATTATTTAAATAATGTATTTAGTTATTTATTTCCACTATGATTAATTTAGTATGAGTTTTTTTTTTAAATAAATTATAAATTATCACTCGTTGATTAGCTGTAATTAGTTAAAAATACAAAAACATTATGGAGAGTGTCAATTTAGTTTATTCAAAATAAAATAATTTTATTGAGTTTTGTTTACTTTCTTAATAATACACATTATTGTCTTTTTAGACTATGGATATACAAGGCAATTTAAAGCGTAAGTGTTTGTTTCTTGCACTCGTGTATAACCTTAATATTCTTTTAAAAATTAACTTTTAATATTTTCACTTCAACCCTTTTAAACTTTATTTTATTCCAAGTTTGAATTTCTATGGTATATAATAAATTAATGACAAAAAAATCAATTAATTAATCTAAAACGTACGTATTTCAAAGTTGTCAATGCTTTTGGAGTTTAGCTAATATTAGAAATATGTTTACAATTCAATTTATAATGATGGAAGTTGCCATTAAAAGTAAAATAAATAAATAAATTTGAGAATAATTAGAGGTTCAATTTTTTTATTAAAAAATGAATTAATATTATTAATTAAGTCGCTTTCAAATTTACTATTTCTTTGAAGCATAATAGAGTTTACGTCAACTCTTCACGGGTAGGTAAGATAGAGATTTTAATAATTAATGATGTTGGCTTTCTCGTTTCTTTGTCATTTTATTTATTTTCACGACACGCTAATTATATTTGAAGACAATATCTATGAATGCTATCTTGTCGGATATTATTTTTTATTAAAAAAATGAAAAATCAATTTATAATAAACAATAAGTTAAATTAATTGACTAATTTTATTTTTATATATATTGCAAATGCATCTAAAAAAAATATTCCACTTATTTAGACGTTGACTTTTTTGTACAATAATGTAGAATAATTTAAATGAAATTAATTAGTATTTTTTTAATATAAAATTATTTATTCCTTCAATGAGAATTTCCAAAAGTTAGATTTTGGAAATATATTTAGACCAAAATATCGAATTAGAAACATCAACGAGGGGTAGAAAAAAGTATTTTATATATTTGGGCCATTTTTCCAAATCTGAAAGTTTTTTGGGCCATTTTCGAGAATAACCATTTTCAATGGGCCGACACATCGAGGGATGCGTCCAAGAGCAACGGATTAGGGTTTTCGATTTACAATGGGCCGACACATCGTCGTCGTCGCAGCAATATCAAAAACCCTAGCATAAATCGACTGAACGCCACGCCATTTTCTCTTCGCCGTTTTGTTAGTTCACCAGTGGCTGGAATTCCTTCTGTGGAATCTGTCGGATCCACCAGCCTTCACGCTGCCGAATCATGCCGCCGAAGTTCGACCCAAGTCAGGTGGTTGATGTGTTTGTTCGTGTGACTGGAGGTGAGGTCGGAGCTGCTAGTTCTCTGGCTCCGAAGATCGGTCCTCTTGGTCTTTCCCCTAAGAAGATCGGAGAAGACATTGCTAAAGAGACCGCCAAGGAATGGAAAGGTCTTAGGGTTACTGTAAAGCTCACCGTCCAAAATCGTCAGGCGAAGGTCTCCGTTGTGCCTTCTGCGGCGGCTTTGGTAATTAAGGCCTTGAAGGAGCCGGAGCGTGACAGGAAGAAGACTAAGAACATCAAGCACAATGGAAACATTTCTCTTGATGATGTGATTGAGATTGCTAGGGTTATGCGGCCCAGATCGATGGCTAAGGACCTCTCAGGTAGTGTCAAAGAGATCCTTGGTACTTGCGTCTCTGTTGGTTGTACTGTTGATGGCAAGGACCCTAAGGATCTTCAACAGGAAATTTCTGACGGCGACGTTGAAATCCCCCAAGATTGAGAGTAAAACTTTCTTTAGCCACCCTTTTAGAATGAGGGGTATTGAATTTACTACTACATCTTTGTTTTATCAGTTTTGCTATTTAACGTAAGTTTTAGGGTGGTTCTTCTCTCTTGTTTATCTGTGATTTTTGTCGGTTTTTTTAAAAGCTTGCATTGGATTATTGCAATGAATATCAAAGCCTCATTTCTGTTCTATCACTAGTGCAAGGACCGTATTGTGATTATCCGGTTAGATTACTTCTTTTTTCTTCAATCAAACACTTGCCTACAATTGCTCGTTCTTATCTTTACGGCGGGGTATTTTCATGATTTGTTATGATCTTTTAAGGGGCGCTTCCATGATTTGTTAGGGTCTTCTGTTTCATCTTTGATCAATTGTATTTTCTCTGTTATTAGTTTCCATGATTTGCTGCAGATCAGATTTCTTGCTTATCCTTGCCTAGAGCATATGTAATATTTTAAAGTTAACTTGAATTCGGTAATACTGTCATGGGTTGATGCAAAGATTGGCCATTCTACGACACTTTTTGTTTTGTTCTTTCATATAGGAATGGTGATTTGTGTAGGATTGGATGTCCCATTATGTCCATGACCTATCCTAGGACAATCAAATCTTGCTCTTTTTTAAATTCCCCAATAGGCATAAATTCTCTAAAATTGTTCTGTTTCATGCCATAGATTCATTAGCAGTAGGCTTCTATACAATTAGTTCGAGGCTTTTGCATGTTAGTTGCCTGTAGCCCTTTTGATGTTAGGCCTATTATTGTATCAATTATGAGAAGCTTAGCCGAATGGGATAAAGCCTTTGCCATTATATAAAGGTTTAGCTCATGGGTTGATGAAATTTGAATACAGAGATGGTTATCTAAAATTAACCATAGTATACAAAGATAGTCCTAACACGACACAGATCGTAGCGTGTAGCTTGCTTACTTAGTGCTTGTGCCAAGAAGAAAGAGTTTAGATTTGATGTGGATCCCTTTTTTCTTTGCCGTTATGAGTCGAGTAAACAAAGAAAAAAGTTTGATTGTGAGTTTCTTTAAGGTTCTCACACTAAGATGAAAAAGTGCGCGTTCACGTCTTAGAATCTTGGTTTTGAGGTAGTTGCAAACCAATTATTTTCGTCGAGATGGGGTTAGTGTTCCGTGTACCCTCTTCTTTAGGGTTCATCTTTGAGAGACGTGATAGGTAAACAAACCTTGTGGGAAGGAATCTGGCTTTCATTAGGATTACATCCTTTTCACCCGAATCGCAAGGCTTGCTAGCATTCATTGAGGATCAGTTATGCCATAAGTAGAGGTAACAAATTACCCAAACATGAAGATGATATGAAGTCTGTTGGTGGTCCATGTACCCTCCCCCCGTGTTTGATGCTAGAATCCTGTATTTTTATGTGGCTTTTGATGCTAGTAAGTGAGCTCTGGAACAGATTCTGAAGTTTGGAAGTCTGGGTGGAAGCTAATCTTTATCAATAAGATTAGCCTTTTTCTTTCATTTCTTTTTAAACTGTGTTCGGGGCGAAGACAGATCATTTGAGTTTTGAGTGCCATGAAAGGGAAGAGTAAGGGTTGGTGATGTTTTGGGAGTGTTGATTTACACCAACTTAGAAGCTACTCCACCACCCCCCACCCACACACACACACACACACAAGGCACAAACACCAAATAGCCTCTTCTAGACCCAACTAGGAATGTACCTGTTAATTTTTCACATAGTTTTAGTTTTGCAGCAATATTTTGAATACCTGGGATCAGGTTCTTCGCAAGAAATCATTTTTTCCTACAAATATTTTGAATACATACAAACTCACATACATACATTAATATTTTTTAAATTTTAATCTAATAATCGAACTTGTTTATGAATCTCTACGGTTGAATGAGTAATTTTAATTAAAAGAAAATTCTAAAAATAATATATATTTTTTCATTTGAAAAGATTTAATTAAAATGTTCACTATAATTTAACTTCGTGAAATCTTGCATCGGTCGGAGAGAACAAAATAGATAATAATATTTGTTAGTGATGGGCTTGAACTGTTACCATTGACATAAGAATTGGTATCAAAGACTTTGTTCTCAAGGAGATGGATTGTGAGATCCTATCTGGTAGAAAGGAGAACAAAATATTGATCAGAAGGGACATTCAAAAAAACATTCATGATAAGGGTGTGGAAGCCGACGACGACAGGGACCGTGTTAGTATATAAATAAATTATATAAATTAAAAAGGGTGTGGGACAAGGGACATTATAAGAGTGATAAATAAATAAATAAATAAATATATAAATATATAGATGGAAATATTGTATTTGATTTGAATGAGTAAGTTGAAAGGAAAGAAGTGGTTCTTCTTTAAAAGGCATGAATGTCACAGAAAATCCAAAGAGCGAGCGTAGGTTCGTGGATATGAGGTGGGGAGTTTGGTGGCTCATGACCTGACTCTTTTAAAATTTCTCCGCGTTTCCATTCCATGTTTTTTAATTTCTCTCGTGTCTTTGGCCTTTTTCGTCTTCCTCCACCTCCTTCTTCCCCATTTCCCCTCTCTCTTCACTCTATAAATATCCTCTTCCATTCCACTTTCTCCTCACTCCCCTTCTTCCACGCTTTCCCTCTCTCTCTCTCTCTCTCTCTCTCTCTCTCTCTCTCTCTTGCATAATCCACCGTTTCGGCGCTTCCATGGCCAAGGCAGTCACCGATTTGAGCTCCTGGATCGAGGTCGCTCCTCCGCCTCTTATTTCTCCTTCCAAAACCTCCAATTCTCCTCGCTTGGAGACTATTGCTGAAGACGATTCCGAAGATTGCGATTAAGATTAAGATCGCGATTAGGTATTTGTTGTATTATATTGTGCTCTGCTCTTACTCTGCCCTGCGGATTTGAGATCTCTGATTTCTCCGTCCTTTCTTCTGGTTTCGATCTGGTATATTCTTCGTTCTCAGATTTTGTTTGCCAGACACGAGTTTCAATCGATGGAATGGAGAGTCCAAATTGTTTAGGGCTGTAAATTTTGATTTTCATTTTTGTTTCTTAGTCGAATTCTAATGAATTTCGACTTTAGTTATGGTGTTGGATTCGAAATGTGTACTTTCAATTTGAGCAAACTCCATCGTCGTGAACCTAGATTCCTTTTTATTTATATGTATATTTATAATTAAAACCATGGCAACTAAATAGATCTTTAATGAAAACTTCAAAGCTACTACATACGACATTCAAAGACTATTAAATGCGGATGTTCGACTAAGAAAATTGAAATTTTGTACGACTAATTTCAAAATTGACCGGTTTTTATAAACAGACCATTCTAATTTTTTATTGGCATCATCAAACTTTGACCTTTTCTCGCTCTTGCTCACTTTCTTGCTCTCCCTCGCGAGATTCTTCTGGCTCCCTCTGCAATTGGTTTGTACAACGTCGGTAAAAGCGTTGCAAGTTGCCGCAATCCATCCATCCTTGCGGAAGGAAGAAGAAATAACTTCGGTCGTCCTTGACGGAACAAGAAGACCGGAAGAAAATAAATAAATAGTTAATGAAAAAGGTTTCGATACCTTAATTTTTTTAAAAACCATATCATCTCAATTATTATATTCACACAATTTTTTTCGATCGATCAATCAAATTATTAAAAAAAAAAAAAAAAAAAAACTTTTAGTATATGTCAATCCAAATAATCTTTATACATTTAAAATGCCAATAAATAACCAAATTAAAAAAATATAGGATAAACTTTAGTTTATTATAAAGAGAGCCTAGGTTTATTCTAACTAATGCTTCGTCCGATATAAAGACACATTTGAAAACGTTAATAATGATAAGTAATTGACTAAAATGGACAATATCTGCTAGCAGTGGCTTCGAGCTGTTATAAATTATATTAGAGGCAGACACATGGCAGTGTGCCACCAAAGACATCGGTCTCTCGAGTGCTTAAGATTATCCAAGAAAAATTAATATGAATATTGATATAATTTTTTTTTGTTGAATAGTTTTCGAATAGAAATCAAATCATTATTTGACATAGTAATTTATGCCTGGTCCATTAATTAATGTTCAAATTCACAGACTTTAATTTATTAATTTAGTGAACCCGAATTTCTAATAGATTTTCACCTTTAAATTTCTTAATTTTAGCATCTATTTTGTATTAATATATTAAAAAATTGCGTCTTTGAAAATTAAAAAAATGGTAGTTTTTACACTTTTTCTTTACTACTTTATTTGTAATCTAACTTTTTTGGTCGATAACCTAATTTAAAATCCATTAATAAAATTACGTGTCAAAAGAAGGAATCTCTCACGTTTTGAAACGTACCGACTACCGGCTACCGGCACTGGGTGCAATGACTCAGTGGCAGAGTATGGCCTTACGTGTAGCATTAGTAATGGAGGGGATGCGAATAATTGGTGCGTTTTACCGGTGACGTGTCTTCTCATTATCCATTGGGCGGTGTGGTCCACTCCACTCAACCGGGTCTTTTTCTTTATTTCTTTGTTTATTTATTTATTTTTTTTAAGTTAAAAGCTGTTTTTATTGCCTTACCTAATTTGATTTTGATTTTTCTTTCTATGTCGCGCACGTGTTACGCATGATTTTATTTATTTTTTAAATGTCTTTGTTTTTGGTCATCATCTAGATTCATCTAAATTAGGTAACCTTTACGTTGAGGAGTATAGTTTTCTTATATACACTACTTTTCATGTAGGCGAGGTGTAGCTTAAAGTCGAAATTGAGTACAGGCTTTCTGAATTGGCTCACCCTTGTGGGATAATGACCCTTTATCTTGACTATTGTAGCACGTGTGTCACCCATAGTATAAGCGGCATGATAACTAAACACAACTTTTGTTGAACTTAATCCAACACCTTACAGTATGAAGTGATGACAATCATGCACTTGGTTGAGGAAGTCCACAATATTTGGAATTTAATTTAAAATAATTTAAGTTGTTTTTTTTTGTTATGTTCAAATAATTTATTAATCCATCTTTAATTATTTGAAATTAATAGTTGGTACGAAAACTGCGTCGTTTAACCAATAGATTCCCTTGTCCACCCGCAGGGTTAAAACTTTAGCGGTAAAAAAGAAAAAAAAGGAAAATGATGAGCGAGCACCTAAACAGTAATTCCCGGTCTAGCGAAGAAGAATCGTGTTCCTCGCGACCGCGTAGTTTTGCTCTGAAAAGTTATATTAAAATCCATCGCACCACAAATCTCGCTTCTTCCTCCTTTTTCTTCTACACTTTCCGTCTAAAGAGCGCCCCGATTTCATCTGAGTTATCCGATTTCTTCGCTCCGGGAAAATCTCCAATTTACGGGTACCGATCATAATTGCTTCCTATCTCTCTCTCTCTCTCTCTCTCTCTAATTCTCCCCGTAACTTGTTCTAATCACGATCCGCTGTTTTGGAATCTGAATCTACGATTGCTCGATCTTGGTCAATGCTTTGTTATTCTGTTGTGTGTGATTAATTCTTCTACTTCTTTGAGTGGCGATTGCTTTATTCTGTTTTTGTCCCGCCGATTCTGGTGTACGGCTGATAGACAGTGGTTACTCACGAGATAGATCTGTGTTTCTGGATCCTTTTGTTTTGTGCTTCCGGTCCTCTTTGGATTGATAGCAGAATTTTTTAGGGCGATCTCTTTGTTTTCTTAGATTTGGACTCTGACGAATCGAGAAACGTAGGCATATACGCTTAATCCGCTCCCGCCGGGTGAAGGAGACTGTATCTGGCAAGCGTTGGAGTGTTGGAATTCGGAATTTGAAATTTGACCTTGATTTGTGCTGTACTTAAAGGTTTTCAGTCTTACTTTGACGCACACTATTGATTTATGATTTTCTATCTAAAAAACTGAAACTTTTGTCATTATTCTGAGTCGAACAATCTTTTCGTAAACTAGGTTTGGGTTTAATCTATGAGCAGCATTTGAGATATAGATTGTTTTCTGTTCCGATGCATCAAATTTCTAAGTTGACTTGGTTTGAAACTGAAAATGAGGAACATTCAATCGTTTTCTTGTACTTTACCTCTTAGGTAGTTAATGCTATAACTACGGAGGACTAAGAGTTCAGACTAAAATTAGGTTGTTAGGGAGATGAACTGTAACTTAAACTTTATAGACTAGTTTAGACTACATTAAGACGAAACAAAGATCGAAATAGTTGCTAACTGAGCATAGAAGCCACGACAATTCTTTAACGATGTTTGGAAAGACTCTTGAGCCAGAACACCTAAAGTGCAACTTTTGAAGTACAACTTTACGTCTTAAGATTTATGGCTTGTTTGATTTCTAAGAGGAGTAAGGCTCCATCAGCCGAAGGTACTCATGGCTTTTGTGGAAGTTGAAAGAGTAACTTCGACGTATTCTTAGAAGTATTAAATCCTCTTATTTGTTGTGTATTAATGCACGATTTTGTGATAATTTGGTCCATTACTACTGTTACTACCAAGATTTGAGTTTAGAAATTGGTTCGATTCATTAAGTCACAATGATCTCATCAAAGAAAAATTAACCATGATGATATCTGCGACTGTATTTGGCATCACAGTTTCTGATCAGGATGTCTCTTTGCTGAGATTCATGGCCTCTTTTACTTGTTTACCTTTTCCATAAAGTCATTTTCTTTTTATAGGAGAAAATGGCAACTAGGGGTCAAGGTGGTATCCAACAATTGCTTGCTGCAGAGCAAGAAGCTCAACACATTGTCAATGCTGCCAGAAATGGTAAACTTGCTCTTGGTTTATTTTATTTTGTTATATATGTTTAACATTCATATGCATGTAAAATTTGTTATTTGGTCCATATAGGTTGATTTCCTCGAATTGCATTTAGTTCCATACTTTAGTTCATAATTTGCTTGACATGAGTTTGTGAAGTGTGAAGAAGGATCATTATCATCTCCTCTTTTCCCGTTATTGATCTACTTTTTTCTCATTGCTTTATGAACCTGTTGAAGTTAGACATAATTTATAACTCAACAACTTGATTTTCCTTTTCTTTTAGCAAAATTGGCTAGACTGAAACAAGCCAAAGAAGAGGCTGAAAGGGAAATTGCTGCATATCGAGCCCAAGTCGAGTCTGAATTCCAAAGAAAACTCACTGAGGTTAGTATAGAATTATTATTACAAACACACATCGTCTCTTGTGTAAAAACCATCATGATATGTTAAAATATCCGCTAACTCTGCCCTTGCTTCCCCATCTCATCTTCATCCTTTGATCATACAGAGTAGCGGAGATTCGGGAGCTAATGTTAAGCGGCTCGAAGTCGAGACAGACGTAAAGATTCAAAACCTGAAAGAAGAGTCTGCTAGAATTTCACACGATGTTGTGAACATGCTCCTGAAGCATGTGACAACCGTGAAAAATTGAACTTCTTGATCTTAAAAGGTTGCAGTAAGAACCTCTAAATTATGCTATTCTTTTTGTGGTGCCTGGAAACGGCTTAAATTGCATGTGTATTATGGAGATGAAATCCTTTCCTTTGTATGGAATCAGTCAGCATTTTGCAGACTGCACTCTGTTGTTGAATAAAACATAATTTCATTCAATGTTCAGTGCTATGTTTTATCAGAGAATAGATGTTCATGAAATCCTAATTTCTTGCTGTTTTGATTGAATTGCTTGCTAATTATTTTATGCATCCAGGAAAAAAAAGTCAGGTGTGTACCAGTTTTTGTTTATATATATATATATATATATAATTGAAGGGCAAGTAAAATGAGTTTAGTTTGGTGGATGAAGACAAATATTCAAATGATAATAAGGTGTGTACCATTTTTTGTTTCTTTATTTTCAGGCTACAGAATTCAGTTAGTGGAAAAAGGCATAATTTCCTTTTTATCTTTACCGTTCTTTTTTCTTCCCACTTGCTTCCTTTCAATATAAATTTCATTATTTTATTGTATATGATACTATATTTTAAAATTACCCATTATTTTTTAAAAATATTTTGTGAAAGTATGGGGTCCAATTAGAGATATAAATAATCCGAATGAAATCAAGGCTTTAAAAAAATATTAGAGATTTTTTAAAGAAATGTTCTAAAGATCAGAGACAAAGTGAGGTATTTTAAAAACTTATGTGGGTCTCAGGCCGTTATACTCTCAGATCTTACCCCTAACATTTGTGGTATCCGTTCCTTCCCAAATTTAGAAATGACAATGAAGACGGTAGTGTCAAAAATGACAAGGAAGATGGTGGTGTGACAGTGCACGACCTCCAAACATGACAAGAAGCAAGACAAGGGACGTTAACTAAATTGAGAGGGGAGTAACAAAAAAAAAACAAAAAAAACAAAATTTCTAACCAATTAAGTCTGAAAGTATTAGCCAAATTAGAAAGATGATTAAGAAGAAAATGTAATTTAGGGCACAAAAAACAACAGATTTGGATGTATAATTTGGAAGGGAAAGGTAGAGAAAGAAGAGGTGAGTTTAAAGAGGAGTGATGGTTTTTGTGGGTGGAGGTTTACGCAAGCCACATTATACCCGCCACCCAACCTCCGCTGCCCTCCCCCCTTCTTTTCTCTCTCTCCTCTGTTCTTCCCCCCTTTCCCAATTATTTTAGCCTCTTCCTCTGTCTCTGTTCCCCCATTCCCAATCCCTTCCATTATATCTTCTTCACCTTCTTCCACTTTTCTCTGTCCTTTCTGATTTCTTCTTCACTTCTAACGGACTAGCTCTCTTCAATTCACCTGGGTTTTTCTTTTTCTGATTTGGGTTCATTCGATTTCACACAAAATTTCTTTCCATGGGTAACATTGGTAGTAGCGGTTCCAATACCCGGAGAAGGCACGGTAGCCGCCGGGGCGGCCACCCGACTCCGCCTCCACCAGCCCCACCACAGCCCGAGATTACAAGTAATCGGTACGTTTTCGCTGCCGCTACGCCTTACCCATCTCAATACCCCAACCATCCGAATCACCCACCGCCGTATTACCAGTATCCTGGTTACTTTCCGCCGCCGCCGCCTGGTCCGCCGCCGTCGATGCCGATGTCTTTGCCGCCTCCTTACGATCACCACCACCGTGGAGCCCATCCCCACATGGATCCCGCGCATTGGGTCGGTGGGAGGTACCCTTATGGCCCTCCTATGCCGCCTCAAACGCCGTATGTTGAGCACCAGAAGGCGGTTACCATACGAAACGATGTCAATCTCAAGAAGGAAACTCTTAGGGTCGAGCCTGATGAAGAAAACCCCGGCCAATTCCTTGTAGCATTCACGTTCGATGCCACCGTCGCCGGAAGGTATGTGTTCTAATCATTGGAGCTCTTGCTTTCCTTTTTGTATCTGTGATTGTTAATTGAAGTCATCTGACGGTATTGTGGAAGTGTTGGGTCAGATTTTTTAATTATTTATTTGCTTTTGTTTTTCTGATACTGAGGAGCAAGAATGGTAGAATAATGATTTTATGAAGCCCTCCATAGTTATTATAAATGATTAGAACAAGTCATGAGCTCTGGTTTTGTAGATATTTAGTGATCAAAACTATAACTTGTCAGTTCTCTGTGGTGGTGAAGAGGAGATTTTTCTATAAGCTTAGAGATGATTGAGAGCTTATTGGGATTGTTGACCCCTTAAAACTAAACTGAGTCAACTTCAGGTGTACGTTGTTGTAAATGCTAGAATCTGGGCTTGAATTTGAACACACCTTAACCAAGACTGCAGGTGTTTGTTCTTGGGTTTTTTAACTTATCCATGAGGGGAGGGGGTTTGAACTTACGAACATTTGGTTATTTGAGCTATGTTCGGGTTGACGTATAGCTATTTGTTGATTATGCTGATAGTATATAGGTCGAATTCATCGACCTAACTTATTGATTGCCCTCCCACTCCCCCCTCACCCCACCGAAAACGAAAAGCGAAAATGTTGGTAGTTCTTTCATTTGCTGCTTATAAGTTTAATCATAGGCAATTTTTGAAAAGGTTTAGTAGTCTCGAGGCCTTGTTTTCAGAGGCGAGGCAGAAGTTTCAAGTTACGTTAGAGAATCGTTATTGAAATCATAAGAATGTAAAACCGTGAATCTCTAAATATAATGTTCATATAAAAGTTCACCAACTCTTTCATATCACCACTATCACTATTATTAATGGGACGAGTGGTTGACCTTTTGTTAAACTTTTATCTTTAGGGACTCGTTCAAGTCTTAGTGAAAGTAATAACGAGACGCCACCCGAGCCCTACGTAAGATGACTATTATAAATGGGTGTTATTCCTTTAACTATTGCCATAATGCATGAGTATTCCAAGCCTTGATACACTTTTATAAAGGCAGTCTCTCTTGTAAGAGGTATGAGCCTCTAATGAATTGAATACAACTTAGTCTCTAAGCCGAAGATATTGTAGGAATCACGAACCTCCACAATGGTATGATATTGTCCACTTTGAGCATAAGCTCTCATGGTTTTGCTTTTGGTTTCCCCAAAAGACCTCATACCAATGAAGATGTATTCCTTATAAACCCATGATAAACTTCTTAATTAGTCGATGTGGGACTCCTCTCGCAACAAGCCTTAGGGCATATAGACCTTAAGAGCCTTTGAAAACGTCTTTAGAGGGTCTTTCTGTTTTCCTTTTATTAGCATCTACGGTTGTGTTAATAGTCCTGTCAAATGTTAAATTTTCTTTTATGGGGATAGCCTGAGAATTTGAGTCTCTTTTATCTTGAAACAGTATCACCATCTTCTTCTTTGCAAAAGAAGGTGAAGATTGCAACTTGACTCCCGTAAAAGAAGACATTCTTCAACCAGTAACTGTCCATTTCGAACAAGGCCTTGGACAGAAGTTCAGACAACCTTCTGGAACAGGAATAGATTTCTCAAAGTTTGAAGAGTCAGAATTTCTGAAAGTAAATGACACGGATGTCTATCCACTGGCAGTGAAAGCTGAGGCTTCCACTGACAGCCAAACTGGCCCAGATGGTACCTTGGTACCTGAGCCCATGAATGCTCAGATAACCCAGGCTGTGTTTGAGAAAGATAAAGGTGAATATCAGGCAAGAGTGCTGAAACAAATCCTGTGGGTCAATGGTATGAGATATGAGCTGCAGGAGATATATGGCATTGGAAATTCAGTCGAGGGCGAGGTCGATGGAAATGACCCCGGAAAGGAATGCGTCATTTGCTTGTCTGAACCACGGGACACGACTGTACTTCCCTGCCGACACATGGTAACAACAACTATCTCTTTCTTAGTTTATTGTAGATGATTCTTACGCTATTCACAATACTATGATCATATGGAAGCCTGTTTCACTTGGTTCTGTTTTATTTGAGCTGATATCTTCATGCCTACAAAAGTTATGTCTCCTGCACTCCTTTGTGCTCACTACATTCAATCCTTAGGCACCATTGATTTGTTCTCTTGTTCTTGACAGTGCATGTGTAGTGGTTGTGCTAAGGTGTTGAGGTTCCAGACGAATCGATGCCCGATTTGCAGACAACCAGTCGATAGGCTCTTAGAGATAAGGGTCAGCAATGGGCCAGAAGAATAAAGAACGGTACGAGTATCGTCTCATCATAAAACAAACTCTGTACAGCACTGCTTTTGTTGCATTTCTTTTTGCATCATCTGAACTGATTCTCTTTCCCTCGAATTCTCTACCTGCTGTTCTAAATAATCAAGAAGGAAAGCTTTAAGTTTATAACCAGCGCGTTGTGTTTTGTGCCAAGGAAAAACAAAAGGAAAGAAACTGTAAACAGTTGTGCTTGTATTCTCATGATCTCGAAAGTCTCTATTGTATACATGAGCTGAGCCATGTTTTATTTGTTTGTATCCTTGCTATTTTTTTTTTGTCTCCTTGTTTCTAACATCCTGGTATTGGTGTCTGGTCCTAAAACTTGGTTCTTAGGACATGGATGTTTGTATAACTATATGGCTTTCATGTTCTCTCGTTCTCACTGAGCGAGTATTCCAACATCAAGAGTTTCTATTGTAGAAAGAGTTCCTCCAATGATGTGTCGACAAGTAGTTTCAGTATAGTTTAGTTGATTAATATACATTGATCACCTTCTTTCGTATTTGGTATCGACTATCATACCGCTAAATAAGTGTATGTTCCATCATTACTACGGGAAAATATGCCTTTTGAAATGTTGAGGAATCAAAATTAAATAATAATCATTACTACGGGAAAATATGCCTTTTGAAATGTCGGAGGAATCAAAATTAAATAATATTGTAACGACCTCAATCCACCATATACCTCTTTTGGACTTTTTCTTCCTTCCGAGCTTCTCGTTTTTTTTATAAGGAATATTTCATTCCTTCTCCAACCGATGTGGGTCTTACAATCCACCCTCTTGGGCGGACTTTCTTTTCAGAGCTCCCCTCAAGAATTTAAAACCCGTGAGGGAGAGTTTACACATCCCATATATATACATCCACTTCTTTCTTTTATTCTTCATTATTTCATTAAAAGGTTTGTACTATTTAATGAAAGTTCAAAACAAACTTTCATGAAAGCACAAAATTTTAAACAAACTTTAATGAAAGCAACGTATGTATGAAAGAGAAGCTGAAGTAAAAAAGTGGCTTGGTTTTCTTTAAAAATGTTCCCCTATCCCCTCAATAATACTAAAATAAAAGTGCTCAAACTCTCCACCGTCGGTGCGCACATTATGACTATGATTTAACGTTATAATATAAAACAAAAATAGGACCTCAAAACTCATAAAATCATAATCAAACTTAAAAAAGTGCATCAACATCAACACCATCACCAACCATACAGCGAACACAAACAAGACTTGTTTATTCAAACCAAAGAACCATGCAGATGCAGTTCAGCGGTTCAGTGCTTGAAAAACAAAAAGGAAACAAACATAGTGGGGTTGCTTATTATAAAAGTCTCTGGTAGAGCGCCCAACCACACAGCAACTCAGCCATTTTCTTGCTTACCAACCAAACAGACGCAGCTTCAGAGTTTCATGGAGGATGGAGCTTCCAGAAACCATTGATGGACATACACACCACTGTTTCTCAAATCCTTGAACAGATCCATACAGTCTCTTTTCTTCACCTCACCATCTTCATCAACCCCATCTCTGCAGCTTAGAAACAGCTCGTCCACCCAGCAAATCACCCCACTTTCGAACAAATCTGATAGAAACTTCAGTTCCTCCTTCCCTGCATCCATCTTCAAGACGACGAAATCGGCATGCTGTACAGTTTCCTTGAACCAAGATAGAAAATCAAACTCGTCGTCGATGTAAGGTTCTTCTTCGTCTTCATCATCAGCGCCGTCGTTATCTGTAGTACGATCAGTTCCAGCCAGGCCAGGATGATAGACAAACGTGACTCCAGGCATATGGATATGTGCGGCGAGAGAGGACATGTCGTAATCAACAAAATAAACATTAAAATCTCTGCGATCCACCGGATAAGAAGGTGGAAACCAATCTCTGTTGGTGTAATTCAGGCGCTTCCCTGTACCAATATTAACATAAACCAACTTTTCGCCATTGGAAGCATTTACAAGCTTAGGCAAATAAGCCAGCTTCTTGTCAAGGGATTTTGCTTTCACAAGAGGCTCCATTTTTGGAATTAAAGGCTTGTTCCTTGTGAGAGAGCGACATTCAAACGACGGGCGAGGCTCCGAATGCGCAAATTCTTCGAGTTTCTTCTTAAATACAACCAGAGTTAAGTTATTAACATGGCCAACATGCATCACAGTGGAAGCTTTAAGCAAAGAAGACACTGGAATTGCAGCTCTAATCAAATTATTCAGCACTGAACCAGTCGTGCCCACAATAACAGCCCCAATTCCGCCAGGTCGAATCACACGCTCGATCTCGAGCACCAAAAGTGCAGGGACTGAGTACCTGTCTAGGTCTCTAGAGAAAACAAAATCAAAGTATTGATCCTTAAAGTCCAGTTCATAAACGAACTGTTTTCTCCTTAGAGAGAAAAATCGGTGTTCACCAACACCAATAACATCATTGAATCCCATGCCCCTCAGTGCCAAAACGGCGGAGCCCGATCCCTCTCCAACGCAGAGAGATTTTGCACTATGATCCAACAATTTCTTCTCCATTAGCTCAGCAACGACATTAGTCGTCAGATTCATGTTTTCCTCACAGTGAATCGCTACGAATGGCTCCCAAATTGGATTCAGAAAGTGACCTTGAAACATATACGAACCGCGAGAAACTCTCGCTTCCACATCGCCAGATTTTACAACACAATCGCGAAAGATCACTCCGAAATCGGTACCCGTCAAAATATGCAACAAAGGAACAGTCGAAACAGCCAAGGCCAGAAGGAATGTTCGAACAACAACACGCCTGGCCAATGCCCCATGAGCGATCTGCCATTTCAAAGCCTTCAAACTCATTTCTCCAATCACCAGTCAATCTCAGCACAGAATTCGTTTATCGTCGTCGAAGACGAAGTAAAATCGGAATAATTCCTCAAAATAATATCAACACAGAGAAACAAAAGAAATTTAGCGAGTACAAAACCTGGATGATGTGTGATTTCCACCCACGAGGAGCCCCATAGATTTTTGGAAAATTAACCAGACCCTCTTCGGAACCCTCATCCTTCGAATCTTCCCGTCCCAAGACACCATCGTTGAAGTACCCAAATCAACCCATAAAGCTCAAAAAACTACCTCACATTCTTCAAATTCTGATTTCCCACAGCACAGAAACCTCCAAAACCCTAATTGGAACTCAAGATCGAGATCGAACAATTTCAGGCCTAGGGTTTCGAGCGAAGAAGAAGAAGAACAACAACAACAATGGAAGTTTGATCTAATAGGAGCGGTGGTATTAATAGTGAGAGATTACTGAAATCGTGCTCAACTCTGGGTATTACGTGGCACGAGGGGATCTTCTAAGATCTAAACAAAGAGGTACACGTGTCGAGCACTGAACGGACAGAATTTGAGATTAGAAGACTGTGGGCCCTAAATTATTGGCGTGTAAGGGCTTTATCGTAATTTAACAGGAGACAGTAGTACAGAATCGCTCTGGAACATCATAATTAGATCAAACAATCAATGAAGATGATAATTTATTTTAATATACATTGTAAAATATACTCTTAAAAAATTTATCATTATTTAAAGTATTTTTATTTGTTTAAACTTTGCAATATAAATGGTAAAAATGTTTTTAAAAATATTCTTGAAAAATAAATTAAATTTGGCAAAAAAAAAAATCTGTGTGGGCTAAGAGCCCAATAGAAAGACCGATAAAAGCCCAAAACATCACGGTCTTGTGGGAATTATCGAAGATGATCACTAGCCCAATAGGAAGCCCAATAAAAGCCCAAAAAATCATGATCACTGGCACAATATGTAAAGCCCAATAACTATGCAAGTCCAATTATTTAAATATCTAAATAGATTGATCACAAATTTGTGGTCCACATTGTCGAACGTCTACTATAAATATTCATCCATCCCTCGTCACGTTTGTATGGTCTCAGAGAGTGCCTCGTAATCTCCTTGATTTATCTCAATAAAAAAGTGTGGGTGTTACTGTAACGAGAGTTGTGTTAACCACAAAACCCTAATTTTGCTACATTTTCGAGCTTTGGAGTTACCGTAATAGTTCTTAGGTTAAAAACCCCAATTTATTTCAATTTTATAGTAGAATAAACAATTAAGTCATTTATAATTTAGTCTTTATTACAGTTTAGTTCTTCAACTTTTAACGTATATCAATTCAATCTCTATACTTCCAAATTTACCGCCATCAAATTCATATCACACAATAAACTTCATCGAAATTAAATGCCAAATTTTATTACGTATTAACTTAATCATAATGGATTTAATTAAATCTTTAATAATATTATGATTTATTTGGGAAGGACATAGGCACCTTTTTAAAAGGTGAATTTTGTTCCATTTTCTTTTTGTAATTTAACACAAAAAGGTAAAATCATTACACTATAATTCTCAATCTAAATAAATAAATACTTTTGAAAGTCCTTTGTTTTTAGGACTTCAAAAAGTTGAGCTTCTCAAAAAAGCCCTTTTGAATTTAGGGGCTGTCCTATATTATTATTATTATTATTTTTACTTGGAAAGTAAAAAAGAAATAAATAAATAAAATAAGTCAAATGGGTAGGGGTGGGTGCCCCAAGCAGGTGGTTCCCTAGCAACAAAAGTGCCCTACAAACAATCAAACCTAGGACCCTATCTATCTATATACATTCTTCTCCATCTTAATTACTCCCAACGTAATGTTTTTTTTTTTTTTTTAAATTTATAATAATAAATAAAAAATCTCTTGAATTAGGGTCTTGAAATTCTCAATCTATAAACATCATTGGAAACTTAAATTTTCAAATATATTTAATTTCTTTTATTTTTGTTGAATTTTCTATGTAATATTATTAATATTTGTTAATGTTATATTCCAAATTTTAATAAAAAAATTGAAAGTTTAAGATTGAATTGAATATTTTTAAAGTCAAAATATGAAAAATTGTAATTAATCTCAACTGTTCCATGTCATAGTATACTTACCAACGTTGACCGGTGGACCGGTGGTGGCTGCCGACGACCAGTAGTCAAATATATATATATATTTGTATTTATTTATATATAGGAGCAGTTTTGTCTGGAAAATGCAATAATTTGAAAGCGAAATTACGAAAAAAGGTTCAAACAAAACGACAGCATAGAAAATTACAAGAAGAAAAGGTTTACATGCACGGCCCTTTTTTACTACGTTCTGAAACTGTCAATTTAACCATTCACCGGTGGCCACTGCCGTCGCCGCCGCCTGACCCTTTCCGCCGCCCTGCACAGTAAAAATCTGTGAATTCATCTTGGTTTTTGACGGTCTAATTTCTTACATAAAAATGGTGTTTTTTTTTTTTTTTTTTTTTTTTCCCCACTCACCTTCGATTTGATTAAGGTTTTGATGATGGAATTTAGTGGTTGGCGGCGAACTGGCTTAGTCCCATTGTTGAGTTTATGGCGGTGAATTTTGCCAGCTCTGGTGGAAGGAACGGTGGCCGGGGTGCTTCTCCGTTTCCTCCGACACCGAGGAAGTCTCTCGTTTGGTCGTTACTTTTCATACTGTTGTTACCTACGTTAAGAATATGAATATATTCGGTTTATAAATTTGAACATGATTTAATTGGTTAAGTATTTCATAATCCTCGATTAATGGCAGTAATTTCCAAATCTAGAGTGGAAAAAGAGCGTTGAGAATATGAATAAAAGATTAAATTTACCGTTGTTGAGTGGCATTAGAAGCTGGCTGAGAATATTCGAGCTTAAATCGGAGTTGGTACCGACCATCTGAACCGAGTCAGCCATTGACATGCTTCTAGATTTGTTCAAAGAGTTCAAGCTTACAGCGTTGGAGGACGAGGACGAAGACAAAGACGAAGAGTTCATCACTCCGAAAGCACCGGCATCGATAAGCGGGGAATTATTGTTGGTGCTGCTTCTAGTTGAGCCCATAAGAGCAGCTTTTTGCAGAAGGGCGGTGGCTGACATCGGAGAAGAAGAAACAACGGACGACGACTGACCCGACAACAGTGCAGCTGCCGACGACGTAGCTTTCGGCAAACTTCCCTTCCTCTCGACATCTTCCTTCTCGAACACGGGCAACATCGAAAGCCCAGTTTCGGCTATGGATCCAAAAAGATTGGAAGAAGAAGAGGAAGCTCCATAAAAGTTGGAAATATTGTTGCTATTGTTCAACCAAAGTGAGAAAGGAGATCTGTTCTTGTGTTGATGATCTTCAAAGTCTCTTAGAAAGTGATCAGAGTGAGTGAATTGGGAAAGGGCAGGAACATCTCCAAGTGTTTGAAGATTATTGGTCTGATGATCAATCAAAGATTGATCTTGTTGATGAAGAAGAACTGAATCATTTCTGAGATTATTCAGAATATTTGTTGCTGAAACTGTCGTGATTCTTGCACTTTCTTCAGCTAATGCATCGCAAAATGCTCTGTGGGTTATGAAGCTGTCTTTCCTGTACGAGGAACAACAAAAATCCAACATTTAATGTTCCAATCTTTGTCATTTTTGTTACAATTCAAACACATAATCTGCATTAATTACTTCTGTCTTTAACATTTAAAAAAAAAGTTTCAATTTTTTTGGCTTTTTTCTTGATTCATAAATTACCCATGATTAGAAAAACATGTTCGATTTCAAATTCTGACCGATCCGTGATTCAAACATCGATCTGGTCTATTAAAAGTCAAATGTTCGAATCGGAGAAAAAGTTTACCTGGAAAAAAGAGTTCCACAGTCACACTTATATTCTCTTGTCCCACAAGTTTTGGAGTGAGCTTTCCAATCAGATTGAACAGCATATTTCTTAGAACACTTATCACATTTCCACTTCTTCTCGCCGTGTTTTCGGCTGAAATGTTTCTTTACTCCGGTGAGATCGCCGAGGGCTCGTGATGGATCGTGGTGAACGCACGTCTTCTCCGGGCAAATATACACCTTCTTCTTAATCGGCTCCTTGTTCGTTCGTTGTCGAAGCTTCCACGGTAGGTTATGTCCTCGTCGATGAAGTTGCAGATTCTGATCTCTTTGAAACCCCTTATTGCAAATTTCACATATGAATCTATTCGTTGCCATGAGCGATTTCGGCGACAAAGCAACAACCTCCGCATCAGGATCTACAACAACAACAATAACAACAACACAACTTATTCAAGTTTCGCTTAAACGAACGAATGGAGTCGAATCGAATCAAAGAAAAAGAAGCTCACCTGGGGTTCCGGGGAGGTTTCGTTTCTTCTTCGCCGCAGCGGACGGTTTGGGTTTAGGGTTAGGGCTAGGGTTTGCATCTGGGTGGTGAGCAAAGGGAGTGGGAGTGGAAGAGAGAAGAGAAAAGGGATTAGATGACATAGTGTTTTTGGGTAATGGGTTCTTATTTTGGAGGGGATTGAAGAAGGTTTAGACAAGAACAAACAAGAAAAAACCAAGAATTTTTAAAATTTTTCCTTCTGCACACAAACAGCTAACAAATTTGAAGGGGGGTTTTGGGTGTGTGGAAATGGTGATGTTTTGACAAAGGGAAGAGGAGACTAATTAGGGTTCTGCCAAAAGACAGTAAAAACCAAAGTTGAAGGGTTTGAATCTGAACAAAACACCATAAATTATATATATGGTGAGAAGCTTGAAGGCAACAATGATATCTCTTTTTCTTATGATATTGATATTAAATTCTATGGTGTTGATATCAATTGTGTAACCCATTTGTTGGAATGGGCAACCAACTTTCTCTGTTTGTCTCTCTCTTTTTGACAACAATGAATACAGTTTTTTCATTTTTATTTGGTACCTTTTTTTTGAAGCTCAAACTCCAACACTGTTCATTCAATTTTTCAATGCAAAAAAAAGGGGGACCCATTTGAGTTTGTTAATTAATTATGTATCTTTCTACTTACTAACTACACCCATGTCTATGTTTGTACCAGCTTTTGTCTTGTGACATGAAAGATGTTCTTGTTGACTCATTTGTGTTCGTAAGTTTAGGGGTTGAAAAAGTATGGGAGATTCTCCATGACCTGCAAGGACGAGAATGGGTAGTATATGGAAGTCAATAGGAGGTAGGGAAATGTAATAGTCGGAGGCTACTGCTAGTAAATATTGTGGCCTCTTACATATGGCTGTTAGTCTCACGGTTTTAAAACACGTCTATCAGGGAGAGGTCTCCATACCCATTTAAGGAATGCTTCGTTCCTCTCTCCAACTGACGTGTGATCTCACAATCCTCTCTTATTGGGAGCCTAGTGTCTTCGTTGGCATACTGCCTGGTGTCAGACTCTAATACCATTTGTAATAGCTCGAGGCTGCTGCTAGCTTAAATATTGTCTGCTTTGACCCGTTACGTATCACGGTCAGCCTCACGATTTTAAAATGTGTCTACTAGAAAGAGGTTTTCACACCCTTATAAGGAATGTTTCGTTTTTATCTCCAGCCCATGTGGGATTTCACAGGAAAGGAGACAGGCAGCTTGATAGATCGAACCGATCATAAGTGTTAGATGCCACTCCCCACTTTTGTTTCTGATGGTCTCGCTAAGAGGCTTGTTGTTTCTTCGAGTCCACATGGCTCTAGGGAGGCCAATTGTGAACAATGGACCTATAAACTCCCGAATACACCTACGAAACAAGAAAATTTAGGTCAATTAATCACTTATTGTACTTGTTTTCAAACATTACTTAAAACTTCAAAACCATCTCGAAAGCTAAACGAAACACCCGAACACCGTCACGTCCTTAGCACCAATCAAATAGAAGCAATGGCGTGACGAATATTAATATAGAGAAAAAAACAAAAGAAAAGGAAGGGGGGAATAGTGGACCTAATCTACCTAGAAGTAATAAACAGAGAGAGTGTTTTTTATTAAAAAAAAATAGTAATATTGAAAAAAGTAAATTACCTTTCTGGGGTGAATCTGGAATAGAATGATTAAGTAATAATTAAAGGTAAATCAGTAACTTTAGGGACTGTCATTTCAGTACAACAGAGAGTCAGAAGCAAAGAGACATATACGGGAGTTTACATTTCCCCATACTTTTGCTTTCTATTTCACACAAACCGTCCGTGATACCTTTACTTGTCTCTATCCATTTTGTAATTCTTTATTTTTCTTTTCTTTTTTGGTTTCGAATATTTCACAATTTCAAGATTTGGTTCGAGTGATTCATGTGTTCATCTTCGTGTTCTTGAATTTCATGGTGCTGAATCCATTGAATTGATTTGAGAAGATTTGATTGGCGTTTGAGTGTTTCTTGTAGTGAAAATTATAAACTGATTTTAGTTGTTTGATCCTGGTTTCAATATGAATTCTTTCATAAATGTTTCAAAACTACTATTAGAATAGTTAGTTCAAAGGTTGGATTAAAATTGGAACATGAAATAGTATGTGTAATGACCTAGATCCACTGCCAGTAAATATTATCCACCCAGATCTATCTACCGCTAGTAGATATTGTCTTTCCCTCAAGGCTTTAAAACGCGTCTGCTTTTCCACACTCTTATAAATGGTGATTTGTCCTCCTCCCCAACTAATGTGGGACATCACAGTCCACCCCCCTTCGGGGCTTTTCCACACTCTTATAAATGATGATTTGTCCTCCTCCCCAACTAATGTGGGACATCACAGTCCACCCCCCTTCGGAGCCAGCGTCCTCACTCGCACTCTTTCCTTCCTCCAATCGATGTGGGACCGCCCCCAAATCCACCCTCTTTAGGGCCCAGTATCCTTATTGGCACACCCTCTCGTGTCTACCCCTTTCGGGGAACAAGGAGAACCGCCTCGTGTCTACCCCTTTCAGGGAACAACGAGAAGGCTAGCACATCGTCTGATGTTTGGCTCTAATACCATTTGTAACGACCCAGATCCACCGCTAACAGATATTGTTCTCTTTGGGCTTCCTCTCAAGGCTTTAAAACGCATCTATTAGGAGAAGGTTTGCACACCCTTATAAATGGTGATTTGTTTTTCTCCCCACCAATCTGGGACATCATAGTATGTGAGTGACCTGAAACGGAGTTGAGATAATAACTAGTTTAATTAAAAAATAATGATAAATTTGAAATTTAATTTTTTTTTAAGTGTAATAATCTTTGGGAATTAAAAAAATATATAAATTAATAAAATATTGAGACAAATGGAACCACTTTTGTCTGTTTTCCCTTGGATTTTGCTTCACACCACATATGCTTTCCCATCCCTATTTGGGTATCCAATGCTTTCTCTCTCTCTCTAACACATGCACATAACAAATACACAAAACCCTAGGTCTCATCTCTTTCTCTCTCTAAATAATAACAAGCAAAAAAAAAAAAAAAAACCCTTATTTAACAGGTGGGGAAGAGAATGAGCCCTAAAGATATATATGTCCGACTAGATAAGGACATACTCCGATATATATGTTGCATGAATCAGAGAGAAAAACATATAAAGAGAGAGATTCTCGGTATGTTCTCTCTCGATCGAGTGCAGAGAGAGAAAGAAATTATTGAATATGACAGACACAGTGTAACTATCTCGTAATAACAGTGACTCTTTAACAACAGTCAATATGAAACTATTAACTCGTTTAGGCTAAAGACAAACGGTTTGATTTTACGGACTAGTTTTACGTTTTGGTAGAACATTGTTTTTTGTTTTTTTTTTGTTTATTTTAATGAAAATATAAGAAGAAAAACATATCCAAATATTATTTATTGATATTTGATTTAATATTATTAATAATATTCTTATGGCTGTCGGATTCGAATACATAATTCTCCAAAGTATTTTTGTATTTTATAGTTATAAAAATAATATCTTATTGTACTAATTAATTACATATATGTTTTAACTCTCCCTTCCCAATAAAATAAAAAAGATTAATTAATAATAAAAATAGAATTATACATGAGTTAGGTTCATGTGACTGCTTTTTGTAACTATCCAGGTCGAATGCTACCAAATATTATTCGTCTTTTGCTCGTCACATATAGTTGTCAATCTTACAGTTTTTAAATCAGACAATGTTTGCTGGTGGTAGACTTGGGCGGTTATAAATGGTATCAGAGTCAGACACTAGGTAGTGTGCTAATAAGACACTGAGCCCCAAGGAGGGTGGATTATGAGACCCCACCTCCGTTGGAGAGGAGAACAAAGCATTCCTTGTAAGAGTGTAAAATCTCTCCCTAGTAGACGTGTTTTAAAATCGTGAGGTTGATGATGATACGTAACGGGCCAAAACAGACAATATTTGCTGAGTGTGGATTTGATTTGTTATAGATAGTATTAGAGTCAGGACATTGTATGAGTGAGAATGCTAAGCTCCTTCTGAAAATCTCTTCCTATTAGACGCAATTTAAAATTGTAAGGCGGACGAGAATACATCAAAACTATGATTAATTTGAATCGAATCATCGTAAGTCTTTATTCATAATTTTACCACTTAAAAGCAAGAAAAATGTCAAGCACATAAATAAGAACAAGGTACTTGATTACATTATAAAATCAAATACAAAAGTTAAAATGGCATGAATGTAAAGATGATCACAACATTACATACAGATACGAATAGAAGGGGATGGGCCAACGTTTAACATCATCCATGACTTGTAATGTAACAATATGCTCCACATGAAAGACATATCATCGACGACACGTCAATTTTTTCTCACATGTCAATAATTAATATGTCTAAATTTTAAATAATAATATCTTATTCGTACCGACTTTTTATATATAAAAAAATGATTTGATTTCATATATAATTTCAACAATAAAATCACCCTTGAAAATTATGAAAATGTGGTAAAAAAAAATCCATAAAAGAGATGATTTTGAAGGGAAGATAAATGCTTTGGGAATTGGGACTAATAATACATTTCACGTGTCTCTATCCATGAAAGGAAGGGGATGCCAATAATGTTGCCCTTGAAAACAAAAATTATTCCCTTTCATTTCATTTATTATTTATTTTATTTTATAATAATTGTATCAAATGCAAAATCAAGAGATCTTATTCTTGAAATATTAGCACTCCAAATATCACAATAACCAATAACATTTGGAGGGGTGAGCATTTATATCTATATCTAATTTACACGTTGCTCGAGAAAATTATAGATTTTCAAGCCAATCAATGAGTTTGAATAGTAGTTCATTCGAGCATAAATCAGTAGATAAAATGTAAGTATCATTCTAAACATTGATGGTTTGATCAAGTTACTGATATCAACTATTTCGTAACGACATTTTTTTCTCTAAGAAGCTTTCTCCTCTATGAGATTCGCTCTGAGATTAAAAAATACCTAAGAACATCAATGGAAGTATAATATACGAATAATTAAATATATACTTTTATTTCTTAAAGAATAGATTCTTCCAAAGAATGATTTAATTCCACAAGAAAAACATAGGGCTTAACGTTCCTTTGGTATCAACTAAATGCCCATAGAATGTTCTTTTGTCTTCACTAATAAAAATATGCTTCCATTTGCTATTATGTAAGACTTCAACAAGTCCATTTCAAATGCCTCCATATGAACATTATTAAATGAATGACCTCACTGCTATTCAGAAACTAATGTGAGGGTCGGCATAAATTACTTTATTAAATCTAAAAGGATAGGCGTGTTAGGTTACGATTCATATATAAAATACGACATATTCCATTAAATAATCTCTCTCGACTCTCGCATCTCAAACCGACATGTTATTAAAATAGTACAAATAATACTTAATTTTGAAATGAAGAGAAAATGACGTTATAGAGATTTGATCTGTGTATGTATTGTCAAACATATGAAGTTTAGACATTATTTAATGCATAAAAGATAGATAAGCAAGAATCCAGGAAGAAAATGACATAAAAGAGAATCAAATGGCATTATGTTGGACTTGATTAATATATCTAAACCTGGTCACTGTCCTGTTCAAATGAATAATCAAATAAAATTGATTATTGAAAACAAATATATCTTCAGCCATAGTAAAACTGCACTGGAAATTATTTGGGAGGGGCCAAGTAATTTTGCATAGAACAAAATGTATTTCTATGAATATAATTGAGCAAAATTAATGATTTCATATGAACATTTAGAGAAGTTCTAAAATCTGCTCCAGGAGTGTAAGAATATAAGGAAAGGATTCCAATATTAAATCTGCATCAATCTGTACCAACAAACATACTATACCCTTCTCCAACCCCATAAAAAACTACCTAGAAAGAAAAGTGGAGTTGACCCAGGAAATATGTCTCTATTCTAGTATACTAGCTTCTCATTATGCTAGTTTTCAAAGAGAAAAAAGATATGTCATTATAGTTCTTTCTTTGCTTTAGAGATTGTCAGCAGATCCAAAGTATAAAAAGAAATGCACTGTTCTCCCTCTCCCTCATTTAGACCTCCAAACACCTTGTTATACAAGTGGAGGGGGGGAAAAGGTGGGAGGAGATTGAACCCTAAAGGTAGGCTTAAAAACAAATAAAAATTCTCCAGTGGGCCTATCTTTGTGGACTTTTTTTATTTGGGGGGGGGG
>NW_019268520.1:6297405-6455956 GCF_002738365.1 Cucurbita moschata
GGGGGGGGGGGGGGGGAGGGGCTGCTTGACTTTCCTTTGTAAAGCTATGTGATCTGGCATGGGAAGCAGCCAAGAAGTGCTACGGAGGCTCTACACACATCTAATTTACAAAGCTAACCCCTATATAGTTCTGTCAAAACAAGGAGTCTCAATCCTTATTCCTTGTCTCCATCTTCACCCAGGCTAGCGGGCAGAGAGGAGACTCAAGGACTACCGTCTCAATCACTTCCGACTTTGCTCGTCTTTGGTTGATCTCAAAGTATGATCAAGATCAATTTTGAGATACATGTTATATCCATTCTCCATTAGGGAAGGATTGGAAGACCAACTATGCACTCCATGACCTCAAATAGTAACGATATTCAACAGATGGCTGTTATCGCACTACATTTCTACACATTAATAAATGCTTAGAAGTATGTATTGTATCAAATTTATCCTTAATTGATCTGAGTCCTATATAGGAGCTAAAGTATTAATCATGGAGATCAGTGTTCGATTTGAAGTCGAAAGCAAAGAGAGGTTGCACAAGTGAACATTCAAGAATCAAGCAACATACCCAAGATTTGATAATACAGTGTGAGTTGTGTAAAAGAATATGACATACAAATAAGTGTAAACAACAGAAACACGATCGGATAATGTACTCGATATAGATACTCATCTTAGCAAGCTTGACACATATTCTACAAGAAGATGAAGAATTTTCCCTCTGTTAGCTCACTTCTTCAACACACTGCAGAGGAAGTAGACTCTATTAGAACTTCAAAATGCTTTTTCCATGGTCAACCAAAAAAGAAACAAAACAACTTCTGCTAACATATCAACGGTTTTGAGATATAATTACATGATAAAATCTCTCTAAATAAAGGAAATGGTTCTGGCTAGATGAACCATGACACCTCCATCCTTTGTTCTGACAGGGTCCTCCTTATCTTTTATAACCAGTGTATAAGGGGTTATTCCTTGCGACCTAGCGGACACCTCCAAAGACAAGGGTACTTATCTTAAGACCGTTCCCCAGGAGAGTATTTTGATTCTCATTCACCATCACAACCCAAAAGAGGATCCCAATTGATTGCACATTTGACAAGAAGCCAAGCATATCAAATTACAACTAACCAATACCTACAGAGATCCAGGCTTCTTTATTCTTTCCAAAAGCATTTTCCTTGAATAATTTTGATAAGTAACTTAATCCACGCCAAACATCAGTTTACTAATGAAAGAAAGAAAGAGGAGGGAGGGAGAAAGAAGGAGAGTAGAGAAATATTACAACTACTTTTTTTCCTTCACAACATGAATCTTTTTCTTTCTTTCTTTTCTCATTTTTCTTCTTCTTTATTTTTTATTTTTTTATTTTTGTAAAGAGACCAAGCTTTCTTGGAGAAAAATGAAAGAATGTACAAGGGCAATCAAAAAAAATTAGCCCAACAAAAAAAGACTCAAATCCAACAAAATCAAACCAAGGTCATAGTTACAAAAAGGCCTAGCGACCAAAGCTCACTAGGAGGTAATGAACTTCACCGTCTACCAAACCTCATCACACAAGTTCTCCATCTCTCTAAAATTCTATTTTTCCTCTCTAGCCAAACAGCCCATAAAATAGCATATGTGAGATTCATTATGCGAAGGAAATAGTAAAACATTGCACAAGATTATAATTGTCACTCTTTTTTAGGGGGCAAGGAGGTAGAAGGTACAAACTTACTTGTATAAATAGGCAGCAATACCCAAGATTATACACAACAAAATGATATCAATGCAGAAATTTCTGCTGGACCTTAGCTGTAGCAAATAAAACCCACATTAGATACACATACAAACGTCCTACAAATATACATATAAATCAAGGTATTGTGCATGCACAAGGATAAGCACATATGTGCACAGGGATATACACTTCAGGAACCGACAACAAAGGTTAAATAATGAAGATTAGAGGAACAAAGCAAAACCTGGTTAACTGTGTCCCTTAATCTAACGTTGGTGTTCTTAAGGTCAGATGCAGCCTTGTCCACCTGACATGATTCAAAAGGTAATTTTGGTGATGATTATAAACATGAATATCGAGACTGCAAGTACATATATACATATATGTATGAATAAATAAAGATACAAATACCTTAGTGTCAATCTCGTCCATCAAAGGAACTTGCCTGTCTATTTCCTGCAAATAACATGCGACAGTCACTATCAACTAATATACTGATAATGAAAAAAAAAACGGGGCATAGAAGATAAATAACCTCATTCATATCATGCGCCATGTTCTTCAGAGTATCCAACCCCTCTGATATCATGTCTAATCCTTGATCCTGCATGTGCGCAAAACAAGGGGTTTAAACCACAGCCATTGACCAGTAAGCATGCAGCCTTCGTTCTTGAATAAAGAGACTACACTATACATATAGTTTACCTGCTTCATTTTCCGCATTTCATACTCTTGTCTGAATTGACTCGACTCCTCAGTGTGTTGGAAGTACTCATTATCAAATCGCCCATCTTTTATCAATTCAAATGTGCAGGTCAAAAATACGATTAATGCAAGGTACTCGCAACTAAAAGTAAAAAGAAATTTTCACAACAATGGTTGATCGAAATTCAGCTAGATTTAAAGCATCACCCGAGTCAAATTTGATTTCAGCACGTGAAGTTGAGGAGTTCCAACCCCCATTCTTCTTTGAGGAAGAAGTAGTTCCATCTGGTATAGCTTGAATCCTATCCGGCAATGCAAGCACCAAATCATTTCTAGTGGTAAGATCTTCAGTTGATAGTCCTTTAACCTGTAAATAGATTATGTGACCATCCGATGCAACATATAGGAAGAAGCAACACAATTCAAATCCAGTCGCTCAACTTCAACAAGAGTATAAAAATTCCAAAACCATCCTAAATGCAGAATGAATTTAGGAAACTAATCGATTCATCACAATACTCTCATCAATTCATAGGAAACATCCAGGGTTAAGCTGGAATTTGAGCAATGAAAGTGAAATTTCAAACAAAATCAGTGAAGACAGTGAATACAAACCCTCTTTACAGCTAATCTCTGCAACTTGGGGATCTCCTCTAGTAATCGAGCCTTGGTATGACGAATCTCCGCATTCAACGCCACAACCGATGCCCTATTCTTCTCTCTGGAAGCATCCTCCGCTTTCTACACAACAAAATAGCTCCTAAAATAGAATCCAATCCTCCACGCCGACAAAGTAAAATGCAAAATCATCTACGAATCACTAAAAATGACGATTCAACCACTGAATTAAATCTAGATCAGAAAAGCAACAAGCAACCAATATGATAACCTTCATTTCCCTATCCAGCAACAGAACGAGTAGGAACTGAGAAATTGACTGAGGGATCAGTGTCAAACCTGGAGAGCGGCTTCAATGTCGGCTTCGACGGTGTCATAGAGTCGAGCGAAAGCATCGTCACCAGAGACATTGAGATCTCTCTGCTTCTCTACATCATATTTGTCGTACTTCTGGCAGATCGCGTCTACTCTGGTCAAAAGGTCGATCACACTCATCTTCGATTATTCGCCTCCGTGCTTCGATAGGGTTTCCGGTGAGCTTCAACGGTGAACGCGGTTCCGAATATCTACAAAAGTTGTGCGCCAGTGCCAGTACCGCCGCTGATTGAACAAAATTCCCGCTGATTGTTCTACTCACCGAGGCAAACTTTCAGTTTAAAAGCTTTAAATTTATGATAAAATTACGACTATATTCTCACAAAACAAACAAACAAATAAAACTCTCAAATTTTAAGCTTCCATTTTTATGTCTAATTTTAAAAATCAACAAAATCGTGGAATTTGCTATGAAAAACTACCCCATTAATTAATACCCGATTAAACAATAAATCTAAAATTTCATATAAAAACAAATAACAATTCCCTTTTATCCTCTAATTTCAGGTCGAGAAGGGCAGCCCAAACTTGTGAAGCCCACAGCAAAGTGGCCCATTTCATTTTTCAGGCCGGAAGTTACCTTACCATGAAGGCCCAAAATGGAAAGAAAAAGTATAGCCACTAAATTGATTAACAGATAATAAAAACACATTAAATAATTTTGTTTTATGATTTTCCTTCCATATATCTCTTCAAAAAATAATTTTTAAAGAAATTTTACCTATAAAAAAATAAAAAAGTAACTCATCTCAAATTCAGAGGTAGTAAGGTATAAAATAAAATTTTAAAAGATTGGGCTTGAGAACTCATTTTAAAAGTAACTCATCCTCCAATATTCGTTTAATTTTTGATTGGGCTTGAGAACTCATTCCTTCTTGTTTCATTTCCACCGCAACTCTGCGTTCACTTCCATGGCTTCTTTTATATCCCAATCTTTGTTTCCCTCCCACTCTTTGCTCTTCCATGGCTATCAACAACACAACCACTTCATGTCTTGTTTCAGCCATGGATCGCCTTTGGCACCACCAAATCATTCTTTCCTCTTCGCATCCTTTCACTTCCCATCTCCACCCAACTTTTCCTTTCTCAAACTTCCCTTCTTCCCTTTCCTCCGACCGCATCTCCCTCGACGACGCCTCCCTCCTCTCCCATGTAACCCTTCTCCCTCGTGCGCTCTACTAAAAGTGATTTTGATGTTTGTTTTGTATAGGAAGATGATGGTATCAATGGAGACAAATATAAACAAGATGGAAAGGAAGAGTCAATGCAAGAAAGTGTCAGTGATCCTGAATTTACAAGTGAGTTGAATTATTATTACTATCATACATAAACTTTGAAACCCAATTAATAAAATGTGGAGAATTGTTGTGTGCAGTGAGGAACAAATTGAACAAATCTATGAGTTGTAAAAGCTTGGGGGAGTTGGAGCTGGAGGAAGTTAAAGGGTTTATGGATTTAGGGTTTCAATTTAGGACAGAAAATTTGAGCCCTCAAATGCTGAAGTTGGTACCTGGTTTGCAGAGGTTTAAAGCTCGAATGGACAAACAAAATCTCGACGACGTAGATGAAAACGATGACGATAAGAAAAGAGATATAGCAAGACCGTATCTTTCAGAGGCATGGACAATAAACCGACCAAACTCCCCTCTTTTAAACCTCAGGATGCCAAAACTTTCTTCAACCACTGACATGAAGAAACACCTAAGATCTTGGGCTACAACTGTTGCAATTGAAATTCAATAAGAAAATTTTAACACTTATTTTTTATTTTTTTATTTATTTTTAAACAATTTTGTTATTTTGTTAATTTTATATATATATATAAAGTTCAACGAGATCGAACCATCAATTTTTAAGATGCATACGTCCAAAAGAACATATAAAAATAAAGAATTATCGTGTTTAATAACACTATTTATAATATTTTTAAATTTTACGTTATCTGATTTAGTTTAAAACATAATCAAAATCCGTACAGTTTTCAAATTTTTTTTTTTTTAATTTTCTAAAAGAATTATATTTATGTCTACCGACCCTTTTTCTTTTTTTGTTGGAAAAATTAGTCCAATAATGAATTTTTTTTATTAGATTTTGGGCCTGGTGACTTGCATCGCTTATAATGGGCCTGATGGTTGCCTACCTTAAAATGGGCCTGACTGCTTGGAAAGCCCAGGCGTTGGAAATAATGGGCCTTATATGGTGTCGAACCTTTTATTTATTTAATAATTTTTGAAAGCTACCTTAATAAATAAATAATTTTAATTCTTTGAAATATATGGGATTGATTTATCTTCAAGATTACGTTTCCATTTAAACAAAAAACAAGAAAATCACTCATAATAAATAAATATATATTTATTTATTTATTTATTTATATTATCCATCAGCGAATATGGATACATTTTTTTAGTGAGAAGCAAAAGATAAAGCTTATAAGAAATTAAAAGAGAGGGAGAAAATCAAGCAAAAGTCAAACTTGATGTAAAAATAAATAAATTAATAAAAATACCCAAAGCTCCGTTAATACCCTTTGATTTTTTTTAAAAATAGTTTTTAAAATATTCTTAGATAATTAAAATATAAAAAAATAGCATTAACTCTTTTAAAATTTATTAAAAAATTCAATTTTTTTACTATTAATATATGGACGAAATGGAATATCTAAACTTCATAAATTATCTCCAAACTTTTTTTATTTTTTTTTTCTAAAAGCTTATGAGTATTAATGTTAGTTTAAAAGTTTATGGTAAACGTGGTATTAATGCTCCGTCCATATATTAATGGTAAAAGTTTTTTAATTTGTTTTTAAGAAGTTCGCAACTGTTAATTAATTTTTTAAATAATTTTAAAAGTGTTTTTAATTTTTTTTAAATAAAAGAATATTAATGAAATTTTCACAGTTATAAATATTTAAAACAAAATATTAATAGTTTGATCGAGCATTGATATTTTTTTAAAATTTAAAAATAATAAATAATAAATAATTTTATTAATTTAAAACTCTTAATACTTAAATATATGGATAGAGTGTAAAATGTTTCACAATGGTTTTTTTTTTGTTTTTTTTTTTCATGTCTTTAACGTAACCAGAAAAAAAAAACTTCTGAAATTAAAACATATAACTCCAAATATTTGACTAAAATTTTAAAAATTAATTTATATAAAATATAAATTCATAAATTATTAGAGAAGTTTGCAGTCAAATTACAATCCAGCGATTCTGTACTATATCCAATAAAAAATAATAAAAATGCAATTTAAAATCTCTAAATTTATTTGAAACAATTTTATATTCGGGAAAGGTTGAATTTTTCTTCAATAATTAAATAATAAAAAAGAAACCCCCAAAAATGACCAAGTTGGATAGCTTCCAACTCATACTGCCCGCGATCCCATCCCTATTTCCAATTATTGATGCATTAAAAATACAAAATAATAATAATAATAATAATTTCTCTTTACAGAATTTAAATAATTTGACATTATAAATACAAACTTAGAATTGGAACACGTGGCACATAATAAGAGCCTTTTTATTATTTTTTTTTCACTTAAACACTTTTATAAATATATTTCCAATCAAAATATTTATTATCTTACATTATAAAAATAATTAAATGCTTAGAATAACATAATTTCCTCTCATTCCCTGTTCATAATCTACCTTTAATTACTCAAATTCGCAAATGATTAAGATAATTAAAAAGAATAATCAAATAAAAATAAATAAATAAGAACTTTGAAACGCATGTGCCAACCGAACTTTTTAATATTATTTATTGAAACTCTGTCAAGTTTCCATTGACTTGGTTAGGCACGCATAATTAACGTACCCTATGTATTTATTTTTAAATTTATATTAAAAATTTAATTATTCAAGTTGGATAATGATTTAGCGATAATCCTCAACCACAATATATACTTTTATTTAATATATATATTAAACCACATTTCAAATTAAAATTTAAGTATAATAATAACATCTTAATTTTATTTTATTTTTGTGTACCATTTAAAAAAAATCGATTCAATTTGATTATTTTTTAAGTAGGGCCCACCGCTGGGTGGTGGCGTGTGGTCAAAGAAAGTGGCGTATAATGGGAAGGGGACTTCCATTCCACACACTTTCAATTATAAATATTAGGTTAAGAATAAGAAATAGAGGTGAGATAAAAAGTCGAAAATAAGAAATAGAGGTGAGATAGAAAGTCGAATGTTTATTAATGTTTGCAATCTTTTACCAATTAACTAAATCTTGAAAATGAGATAAAATATGCTATCGATCAAATCCTAAAATAAAATACGAATATCTAAGATAGATTTCATAACTAATTATTATAATATATTTTCTAAAAATTATACCTTAATATAATAAAATTGAGATTTAAATTTTATTTTAGCCAAAAATATATATATATATATATTACATGTTAATTACGGCTTTGAAATTTACTTACCACATTAATTTTCCACTGCAATTGACTTTGACATTCTCATTGATGGTGGAGTAACCATCAAAGTCGTTGAAATAAAACAATTTTTAATTCTTTAATTAATTAATTTAATTAACCATCTGAGATTCCCCTACATAAAAAATATAATAATAATGTTGACAAAAACAATTATCAAAAATCAAGTGGAATAAAATTTATAATTATCATGATAATTACAAAAATAAAATTTATCGCGTCGGCCGTGACCCAATATAAATGCACAAACACAAAAATAAATAAAAATAATAATAAAATAAAAGCCTATGCTCCTTCTTCTACCACTATAAAAAGGACCATAAAAATGGTTGCTCATCAAAAACCAGGAAGCTTCAAGAGCTCGACAATGGCGGCCAAGAACCATTTGAGCCTTCTTCTTCTCCTCCTTCTGCAGCTCTTTTATTCAGGTTCAATTTTTTATTTTCTTTCTTTTTTTAACGAAAAATGATAATGTTATTTAATTTAATATGATCCAATTTTGTAAATTTGAAAATAGGAAGGGGCGAACTGCAAATGAATTATTATGCTAAAAGTTGCCCAAAAGCTGAAGAAATTATAAAACAGCAAGTTGCCGATCTCTACTATGAACATGGAAACACTGCCGTTTCGTGGCTCAGAAATCTCTTCCATGATTGCATTGTTAAGGTAATTAATTAACTCAGTATTTTAATTATTCTTACAATTTATTCCTAACCTATTTAATTTATATATTTTTTAAAATTAATAATTTGACGTAATGTCGTAGTCTTGTGATGCATCTCTACTGTTGGAAACGGTGATGGGAGTGGAATCAGAGAAGGATTCAGAGCGAAGTTTTGGGATGAGAAATTTCAAATACGTAAATAAGATCAAAGCTGCTGTTGAACAAGAATGCCCTCTCACTGTATCTTGTGCTGACATTGTTGCGCTATCGGCTCAATATGGCATAATCATGGTATGTTACGAACGGTTTATAAAATTTCGAGGGAAATATTAATATATGATTAATTATTTGAAATGGGTTGGATTTGATGTACAGTTAAAAGGGCCTGAAATCGAGTTGAAAACGGGGAGAAGAGACAGCAAAGTGAGCTATTCCCATCTTGTTGAAGCATATGTTCCCAGGCACAATGAATCTCTTGTAAATGTTCTCTCCCTCTTTAGCTCCATCGGAATTGATACCGAAGCAGCGGTCGCTCTTTTAGGTTCGTTTATGTTCTCGAACCGTTTGATTTTTTTTTTTTTCTTTCAATGAGTTATAAGTTTAGTTCATTAACTTTGAAATGACGTAATTCAGGAGCTCACTCGGTCGGGCGAGTTCACTGTGTGAACTTAGTGGAGAGGCTATATCCAAGCGTGGATCCAACCCTCGACCCCGAGTACGCGAAATACTTGAAAGGTCGATGCCCGACGCCAAATCCAGACCCGAAAGCAGTATTGTATTCGAGAAATGATCGGGAGACGCCGATGATTCTGGATAATATGTACTACAGTAATATACTGAATCACAAGGGATTGCTCATAGTGGACCAAGAATTGGCTTCTAATCCTCTTACGCTCCCCTACGTTAAGAAATTTGCAGCTGATAATCAATATTTCCATGCTCAATTCTCAAGGGGAATTCGTTTGCTGTCGGAAAACAATCCCCTCACCGGAGATGAAGGAGAGATTAGGAAAGATTGTCGGTTTGTTAATTAATCTCAATTTAACATAATTGAGGTAAAAAAGTGTATTGTGATGTAAACTTTTCCCGTTCCAACAAAAGGAAATGTTTAAAAACTATCTTGCTAAAGGAATGAAATTGTTATGAAATAAGGGGTACATAGATAAATAGTAAAAAATTGTGGACTAATCTAAAAATTTAACATTGACCAACTGTTTGACTTTGGTACATGAGGCGGAAATTAATTAATAATTTTTTTTTTCTTAAAGAAAAGAAAGCTTTGGAATAAAAAAAAAAAAAAAGAAAAAAAAAAACACATCGAATAATTCGTATTTGTTAATGCTTAAAAGATAAAACAGTGATTCTTACGTTAAAAATAATGGGCTTTCGAAAGGCCTTCAAAAGCACTCCATTAAAAAGTGGAAAAAAAATGAACCAACCTGGACCGTCCGATCAAACTTAGTCAAGATTCACATAATTAGAGGTCCCGTGCGTTGTTTACTACCCGTGGGGCCCGCATCGATTTGAAAATCCTCGTCAGCACCATACTTCTCGAGATTTCCTCCTGATCCTCTACGGTCAGCACCACCAACAACCATGATACGCTCATCATCAAATCCAACCGCAAACCAAACAAATCGGGACCCTACATGTGAAAAAGAGTGAAATAAATCGAACGGTGGCCCACGTGCTCACGAGCTAAAAATAGTTATGTATGACGTGGCAATAAAACGACAGCGTTTCAGTAGTCCATTCGCCTAGTCATTAGTCACCTATAAGTAGAAATTTGATAGAAAAAAACAAATCGAGCAGATCTGTTTGGGTTTGACTTTTTTGTCCCTTTTCTTTTTCTTTTCCTCTTTTCTCAAATTTCATTTATTTTATTGATTAAATTTTTTAATTTTTTTTTTAATTTTATTTCCAATTAGGACCAAATAAATATACTTCGAGGACCAATAGGATAATTATTTTTTAAATAACTAAAAAATATAATTAATGCTTTCTAAAAATATTTATCTATTTATTTTAGATTAGATGTTTAAATTCTCATTCTTATCGATTTATTTAATATATTTTAAATATAAAATTGAAAATTTTAATTTAATAATTTCCTTGCAAAAACTTAAAATCATCATTTTAATAAAGAGAACTTTGTCATGACTTTCAAATCATCATGTGGAGCCCGAAACTTTTGTGTTTTGAGATGTGCAATTATGGCTACTTTCGAAAAAAATTGGGGTAATATTTTAATCATAAAATGCACAAAATACTATAAAAATTATATATATTTTTTATTACATTATAAAAATACATCATTAAAGCTTAGCTAACCATTTTTAAGTTTTGATTTAATAAATTCATGAACTTAAAAATATATATTAAATTTTGAAGGGAAAAAATTGCACTTTTGTTTATAATAAGTTACTAAATTTGTAGTGGTTTTGCCAAATCAGAAGATGACATGGAGAACGCAACGATGCCACCGAATAAAAGGCGGCCACGTGGGTTGGAAGATAAAAGCGTGGAATCACTCGCCGTTGGAGGCACGTGCGACAAAAGACGTGAAAAGAAGAAAAAAGGGGAAACAAAGCTTGCTTTATCATCGAAAATGGACCGTTGTGGATGGACACGTGTCGCAACGGCAATCCACTTGTCTTCTTCACTCTCTCTTTGGATTCTCTTAGTATTCCTTGTTTGTATTCTGAGGTTTAGTCTGTTTTTTAAGCCCAAGAAATTCCATTATTCTCTCTCTCTCTCTAGCCCGTGATTTGTTCATCGTCTTCTTCAATTACACTCTGGCCGATAAGGAAAAACCAGAGATGGGTCTGAAGAACAGAGCTTAATCTCAATAATGTTGAATTTCTCTCCCATTTCCTCTGTAATTTCCTTCACAATACTTCTTTTTTCCTTTTCCAGTACTGCCTTTTTCGATTTCTCTACCACCGCCGTCTCCGCCGCCGAATTTGACTTCGGAACCGTCGCCCTCAGCAGTTTAAAGCTTCTCGGCGATGCCCACTTGAACAACGGGAGCGTCAGACTCACACGAGACCTCGCCGTCCCAAATTCAGGCGCCGGCAGAGTCCTCTACGCCAAACCCATCAGATTCCGGCAGCCGGGGATTAATTATCTCGCCAGTTTCTCCACATTTTTTTCTTTCTCCATCACTAATCTCAACCCGTCGTCGATCGGTGGCGGTTTGGCGTTTCTAATCTCGCCGGACGATGAGACGCTCGGTGGTGCCGGTGGGTTTTTGGGGCTGGCCGACGAAAGGGGATTGGGATTCGTGGCGGTGGAATTCGACACGTTGATGGATGTCGAATTTAAGGACATTAATGGGAACCATGTCGGATTGGATCTGAACGACATGGTTTCGTTACAGGTTAAAGATCTGGACGGAATTGGAATCGATCTCAAAAGTGGGGATACGGTAAATTCGTGGATCGAATACGACGGGTCGGCTCGGATCTTCAAAATCTTCGTTTCGTATTCGAATTTGAAACCGACAGAACCCCTAATGTCGTTCAATCTCGATCTCGACCCGTATTTGAACGATTTTATGTACGTCGGATTTTCCGGTTCCACACAGGGGAGTACGGAAGTTCACAGTGTGGACTGGTGGAGCTTTACGTCGTCGTTTGACTCGAATTCCCCACCCGGGTCGGTTCCGCCGCCGCCAACGACGACGCTGATGAACCCAACGGCGAATGTCGTCCGGTCAACGCCGCCGTCACAACCTCCGTCGGGTTCAGATTCCAACACCCAAAAGAATACCAACTCTCCGTCCTGCCACAATGGACTATGCAAGCAAGGTGCCGGCGCGGTGGTTGGAGTTGTGACGGCGGGGGCGTTTGTTCTAGCATTATTCGCCGGCGGGTTGATTTGGGTATACTCCAAAAAGATTAAGCGGGTTAAAAAATCGGACTCCCTCGCTTCAGAAATCATCAAAACGCCTAAGGAATTCACTTACAAGGAGCTGAAAATCGCCACCAAAGGCTTCAGCTCGAACAGAATCATTGGCCATGGCGCTTTTGGGACTGTTTATAAAGGGATTCTGCCGGAGACCGGCGACATTGTAGCGGTGAAACGGTGTAGCCATAGTACACAAGGGAAAAATGAATTCCTGTCTGAACTTTCTATCATCGGAACTCTCCGCCACCGGAATTTGGTCCGTCTTCAAGGATGGTGTCACGAGAAAGGCGAAATTTTACTCGTTTACGATTTAATGCCTAATGGGAGTTTAGATAAAGCTCTGTTCGAGGCCAGTACGCCGCTGCCGTGGTCTCACCGGAAAAAAATCCTTCTCGGCGTCTCCTCTGCTTTAGCCTATTTGCATCAAGAATGTGAAAATCAGGTCATTCACAGAGACGTTAAAACCAGTAATATAATGTTAGACGAAGGATTCAATGCCCGTTTAGGCGATTTCGGGTTGGCCCGACAAGTGGAGCACGATAAATCGCCGGACGCCACAGTCGCCGCTGGCACAATGGGATACTTAGCGCCGGAATATCTCCTCACCGGACGGGCGACCGAAAAAACCGACGTGTTCAGCTTCGGCGCGGTTGTTCTCGAAGTCGCCAGTGGCAGACGACCGATCGAGAAAGAGAGCGGCGCCGGAAAATTTGGCGTCAACAGTAATTTAGTCGACTGGGTTTGGAGTTTACACCGGGAAGGACGGCTGTTGGCGGCGGCCGATGGGAGACTCGGTGGGGAGTTTGAAGAATCAGAGATGAGGAAAGTTTTGTTAGTTGGGTTGGCTTGTTCTCACCCGGATCCGATGACCCGACCCACAATGAGAGGCGTAGTGCAAATGTTAATCGGCGATTCAGAGATTCCGATCGTCCCTCGGTCTAAGCCATCGACAAGCTTCAGTACCGCTCATTTGCTTCTCACTTTACAAGATAGCGTGTCCGATCTGAACGATATGATCGCCATTTCCACTTCCTCGTCCGACCACAGCTTCAAGGGCGAGGATTCGATCTCACTGGAGGATCGGACGGCGGGAAGTCCATCAATTGTTTGAATCATTTTCCACTCAATACGGTACATATATTTTCACAGAATTAAATGATTATATTTTTCAATCTTATCCAATATTTTTTTAATTAATGTACGACACAATAACCAGGCATCAGCATCCAAGTGAGATGGTGGGGCCCACCTTCTTTTTTCTTTTTTTTTCTTTTCCACTTTTAGAGTTGTGGGTGGATGTTGCTTTCAAATGAAAATAATAATAATAATTAGGTTTTTAGTTTATTTATTAGGATTATTATTAGGTTGGGTGAATCAAATTTTAATGGATACAGACTTTTTCCCCCTTATTTTTAATCATTTAATAATAGTTATTATTAGTCCTTCTCAATATATCTTTTTACTGAAATTTTAATTAGTTTTAACGGCGGTGTTTTATTTTTCAAACAAAAATTAATCAAGGCAATTAATGATAAATCTACCCATCATATATATATATATATATATATATATATATTAAGAATTAGATATAAAAAATATCTTATTTGGTAATGAGGCTAACAATAACAGTATGTACTGAATTTGAGCTATTTTAATTTATCATCACACACACAGAATTCCTAAACAAAAGTAATAAGTAAAATAGTAATTTGATTTGCCACGTGTAATACATGCATTATTATTTTAAATATAAAATATGATAAAATCTACAAATTTTAAACTATTTTTTTTCATTACCATTATTATATATTTTAAGGTACATTTATATATACATATATATATATATATATATATGTATTAAATGATTAATAAAATTAATAAATACTAGAATTAAAATGGTCAACTTAAAAAATGAAAAAATGAAACGAATAATTAAAAAATTTAATAATAGCAGCTGACGAGAATCCAGAAGCTAAAATAAGACTTAGAAAAGTAATTTTAAAATATGAATATTTACAAAAATAATTAAAAACCTACGAGCGTACACGAGTCACGAGCCCATTGCAATGAAAAGAGCGGCCCATAGAAAGCGCAGGACCCGGGTGGACCAAATCGCCGATTTATATGAATCTTCCCGTTTTTCTTAGACCTCGCCGACAATTTGTTTTTCCGTCAACGCTTCACCGCTGATCCGATCTATATAATTGGCTTTATTCAGGATCTTCCTGCCGGCCGATCTGTCCGGCTCTGAGTTGTAGACATGGCTTCAGCCAATGGCAAGGTACGATTGACGAAGGAATCCCCCTTTGTTTCTTGCTTTTAGCGTTCAATTTCACGAGATCTGTGCTTTTTTTAAATTCCATTTCTGATTCCGTGTTCGAATTCCTTTTTCTTCGAATTGGTTGTTTGGATCGATCAGTATGGGTCGAGGCTCGTCTTTTTCTTCTTTTCTGAAACCTTGATTTCATCTGGTTGGGCGGTGCTGGTTTGAATCGGAACGTTGTTTTGTTGGCTGTAATTGTTTTGGATGAAATTTGAGTTTCTGGTTGTTTGGCGCTCGCATTGTAGGATCTGTAAATCTTGATTTTATGGGTGAAATTTATTTCTGGGGGAAAAATCTAGGGAAAGACGAACCCTAAAGGCGAATTGTCGTTTCAAAATGGGAAATGTCGAGCGATTGGGTTGGAAAATTGTGATTAAACTGCTTTGCAATGTCTGCATTCATCATTAAAGTTCGGATGATACTTGAAATTGTTATTACTTTTGTAGATAACTAATTTAAGATCGAAAGCGTGCTAGGTTTGAGAAATATGGTGAAGAGAAACCATTTTGGTTTATGCTTAGTGTTAAGATATAACTATGAACGAAACTGCCTATTGTAGGTGAATTATGAGTTCTCCATTTCTGAAAGCGCCTAATCAGTCATTCCTTCATTGGATCCATTCATAATATGAACAGGGAAATATGATATGGTGTGCTGTGTTCACCAAAATTGTTTGTGGCTCATTGTGATGGGTTATTAATTGTTGTTCTGCAAGTGAACAGGGCAATGTGATCAATGACGTTGAAGCAAAAGGATTGAATCCAGCGCTAATAGTTCTTCTTCTTGTTGGTGGGTTGCTGCTGATTTTCCTCGTAGGGAACTATGCACTTTACTTGTATGCACAGAAGAATCTCCCTCCCAAGAAGAAGAAGCCAGTATCTAAAAAGAAGATGAAGAGGGACAGACTGAAGCAAGGAGTGTCTGCACCTGGAGAGTAAAAAACAACAGAAAAAGAGAAAATTTAGCTCCCCGAGGTTTCCTTCTCTGTAGAACGTTTTGATTCTCCAAATTTTCCTACATAGACTATCTTGAAAGTTGCTACAGGTATTTCCTATTTCTGCTGTCTTAAACTCTTCCGAAATCGAACTTGATCATGAGTTTCTTAACTCTTATTACATGGGCTCTTTTCTCTACGTGCCATTGACTCTTCACTACTTATGCCCATCTTCTCTTTTTTGCACACACCAGAAATATTTTTGTTTCTCCATTTTTGAACAGCCTTAGCTCAATTGCTTTTTACTGTTGGAATCCTTTTTCTTTTTTTTTTTTTGGACTGCAAATGTGAGATACAGTATTTATTAGTATTTATTAGTATTTATTAGTATGTAGAAACCTCTCTCTAGTAAACACTTCTTAAAAACCTTGAGGGGAAGCCTAAAAGGGAAAGTCCAAAGAGAACAATATATGCTAGCGGTGGGTTTTGGTTGTTACAAATGGTATTAGAGCTAGACATAGGGCGATGTGCTAGCGAGGAAACTGAATCCTGAATGGGGGTGGACACCAGGCGGTGTGCCTGCAAAGACGCTGACCCCAAAGGGGGTGGATTGGGGGGTCTCACATCGATCGGAGAACGGAACGAGTGCCAGCGAGGACGCTGGGTCCTGAAGGGGGTGGATTGTGAGATCTCTCGTGGGTTGAACGAAGCATTGTTTATAAGGGTATGGAAACCTCTCCCTAGCAGATGAGTCTTGAAAACTTTGAGAGAAAACTCGAAAGAAAAACCTCAAAGATACAATATCTATTAACATTGAGTTTGGGCTATTACGGTAGATTTTTTTTTTTTTGAAAGGGTGGGGTTGGCTAGAATGTATACTCTAGAGAGGAGAGAGATTACATTGGTTGGTTGAGTGGATGTGTGGAGCTCTGTTAAGGAAATTGCAAGGGACACTCTTTTCAACAGGAATACACTCACGAATTTGTGACAAGAAACATGTAGTCAACTAGGGAAAAGACATGTTCTTGTGGGGGGCCATTGCTACTTGAATTTGGTGGAACACTGGAGAACATTGAAGCCTGGAAAAGCTTTACCTTTCAGTGAAGTAAGTAAGTGATGTTGTCCCCTTTCTGCGTTTTTGTGGGATTCATTGTTTTCAAGTCTCAATCAACATAATTGCGCCTTCTGTGTCCGAACAGGCAAAACGCTGATACAAAACACTCAGCTTTTAGACTTTTCCTGTTTTGTTTTGTTGTCATTTAGCTCACTTGCTTGCATTGCTATACTACTACACTACCGCAGGCAACTCAGTATATCTTTTCATATGGGCAAAAGCAGTAGGCCATTTTGTTTTTTGTATTCCTCCTGCTAAACCCACGGTTCCTCTGGTTAAATTTCGGATGCCAATTGCCCTTTAGCTGAATTTAAACGTTTGATACTTACTAACGTGTTGATATGAATTGATACAAACTTCAATTTTCCAAATAAAATTGCACATAATGAGAGATAAAGTCACATAATTGAACAAAAATGAATTGTGAGTTCTTGAGGGATGAAGAATGTGGAAGGAGACAGGACATGTGAAGAATGGGGAAGGATGGGTCTTCTGCCGATTACACAAAATTGTCCATTTCAATATTTTTTTAAAAAAAAAAATAATAATAAATTCAGTCAGAGTATCCAAAGATGCTTTATTTAAAGCTCTCCATTCCATAACTCCTAGAAGTTACAACTTACAAGAAGTTGTGAAATAACCAAAAGCAAAAAACATTTAATTCAATTTCCAATCCAAAAAGAAAAAAAGAAACCCAAAAGTTATTCCCTGTCTGAAAAAGTGTATATTAATGGTGCCATGCCAAGGCATCTACAGAGAGAGGCATTAAATACAGAAGCTCTAGATTTTGATGGGTCAAGAAAATTAGCGAAACTCCAAGCTGGGATTGAAGCTATGGAGATTGTTCTCACAGCTTCAGATATGAGGAATTTATACAAAAAAAAAAAACTATCAATATTTAAGTAAAAACAATGAAACAGTAAGGAGATTGAGATTTTGAAGTGGTTTTTTGGTTTATATATCATGAATTGTTGGTGAGCTTGAATCAGTAATCCCCAACCTTCTCCTTTTCCAGAATCCCATTTCTGGGTTCATCTTCTCCGCCGTTCTCGACGGCGCAGATTTGCAACGTGTCAAAATCAAGGGCCGAGACGAGCTTCCTAGTGCTTCTTCTTCTTCCCCTGTTTTTTCTCGTTCGATATTGCCCGATTTGATGATTTCTGTGGTGGAATCGTCGTCGATGTTCTTCATAAATTTCTTGTCCTCCTCGAATTCTAAGCCTCCACTCGGATCTTGATCAGAAACTGAGGCTCTTTGGGATGTGGGTTTCTCAATTTCGACCGTTTTTCCGCCATTGTTGGGCTTTGTGCTCTGTTCTTCTTCTTCTTCTTCGTGATTTTTCTCGGTTCTCAGAGGAGAGCCCCAAAATCTACTCGCTAATGATGTCGATCGATATGGAGCAGATCTGCATCTTGTTAGCAACAATGCATTTTTGGGCGGCGAAGAATGAGAAGAAATGAACGCTTCGACTGTTTCTTCTCCTTCGTCATCGTCGATGGGGGCGACAACTTGTGTTTCTGAGTTCGGAATTTCAATTCCGCCGTGGACGGGGGTTTCATGCGGCGGCGATTTTTTTCTACTTCTCGATTTTCGGCGGAACCCAACTTGGAAAAATGAGACCCATCTCTGAAATATTTGAGAAGAATTGGGCTTGATTTTCTTTCGAAAACAGGGGCATAACAGAGCAGCTCGGATCCAGCGGCAACGGCGGCGCGTAGGAGTACCAGAGCGTCTGCTACGGCGCGTGGAGGAGCGGCGAACTCGGACCTGGCCGATGCAAGTGACTTTAGGGGACGAAGGCTCTTGGGTTTCAATGGCGGTGGCGTTGTTTTTCTTTCTCATGAACATCATCGGACTCGCACGCGACCTTCCTCTGCTTTTACTTCCCACATTGCTCCTCAAAAACCTCATCAATGGCGGCGGAAATTTCTCCGTCCTGCCTGGGCTCGAAATCGGCTTCGCCGATGGCTTCATTTTCAAAACCCCTTTTCTTCTTCGAACACTGTGCGAAAAAGATACTCCCACAGAGCCCTTAATTTCGGTTCGTCTATCTCAAATCGCCGCCGTGAAGATGGGCAGTTCCCGGCCGAGTTCTTCACTGGTAGAGTTAGAAGGTTTCGTTTTTCTTTTTCTTTTTCCTTTTTTTTTCTGCGGGGAAATATTTGTTTTGTGTGGGAATATTTATATGTGTGAGTGCACGGACGGTGAAACGACCGCAGAGATTTTTGTACACTACAACACTGGAAGTTTGGGGGTATTTCGGTAATTTGGAGAAGAGGGTTCATTTATTTATTAATATTTGCGAAGCTATTAAATGTTTATTTTATTTATTTATTTTTATATATGCAGAGGTAGCCGTTTTATTTAGTCTTTGAAAATTCGATGTGTGGATCATTTGTTTTTATGTTTCCCTCTTTTCACACTAAATGGAGTTTTGATTTTGACTTGTGATTTAACACCAAAATAAGAGGTTAAAATATTGGTGGTTACACAGCCCTATACCTTATAATCTCAAGCGTGCATTATTAATCGCTCGATGTAAGTCTTGAGCTCAAACCAACATGTTAGTTTTAATCGGTCATAGATCGTCAATTTTATGACGTTGGCTGATTGTTCTATAATTCGGTGAAAGCATATGATAATACTCACAAAATCAAAGTTTAGAAATCAAATAGATATAAGGCTCAAAGTTTACCGACTCCATTTATAGCTTAATCTAAATAAAATAATAAAATTAAGCTATACAAAAATATAAATAACCAGAGGACAATATCAATAATATAAAACAATTTTTCTAGAATAATTAATAATGCCGACAATAGACATCTTTTAACACAAAAACAACGTACCTTTTGTACATGAAGATGAAGTTCTTCCTTGCATAGAGTAAGAAGGTACACGTGCGAAACAAAGTCCAGCACAGCATGTCACCGTCTCCTCCACCACCTTCAACCTCGACAAAGCGACATACCAATATGGCAAATTCATATACATACATACATACGTGTGTATATATATATATATAGAGAGAGAGAGAGAGAGAGAGAGAGAGAGAAACCAGCATCATCATTTGTTTTCAAGGAATTCCAAACACCAGCATCATCTTTCAGAATGGGTGGATGTTTGGAGTATCAAGTAATTTCATCCTGCAGACAAGAAGACAAAAGGTCAACTAATATAGCTGCCTTCCACTCTGATGGGGCTAACAAAATCATCAGGGAATCATTCAGAGAAGTTCAGCTCCAATTACCATGTGCTAAGTATAATATTACATAATATATTCAACTATCACATGCAGTTTTGTGGGAGATCTACAATTTGATGTAAGTTAAGATCTGGCAGCTTTCTAACTACTTATTGCAACTATTCTATAATCCTATCGTCATACATTACAATCCCAGGTTTCAGATTCAACGGGTCTTTTCATCCCAACTACTACCGATCTCATTGGCTCACAGCCCATCTGGTTAGATTGCTCCCACGAGCTGCAGCTCGGATTCTTCTCAGTGTGAGCTTCAGCTTCATCATCTGGGATTCAACACTATTTGTTAGAGATTATTCAATTTGCAAGGCAGTCGAGGTGAGCAATTATTGTAATCAATACTATAATACAAGAACTTGCCAGAAACTGTTGTTAGAGAGAATTCAGTGAGGCGTTTCACACAGTCCTTCAAGGCTTGGAGTTCAGCTTCTTTCTCATTTAGCTTGGATTGGGCGACATGGAGTTCGGATTCCAACTCCACAATTTGATTCTCCTGCTGTTCAATAAGCACATGGCACAGTTTCTGATCCAATTCCGCTGGTACTACACCGTGCGATGGATAAGCATCAGATCTTGGGTTCTCTGGAACATGTAATTCAATAGCTGAAACCCTGGTCTGGAAAATCCCAATTCAATCAAGTTAGCATAAGATATAGATTGGATATTTTGCTTTAGTCGAAACTCGTCCTACTATCACATTCATCAAGATTTGATTGAAAAATTAATGCAGTAGAACTGAAAGGGTATGCCCCATTCAAGGCTTAAAGACTATCACCTTTTCCAGTTCAGTTAAAGCTCCGGCTTGGCAAGTGTCTTCAGATGAACACCATGGCAGTTTTTCAAATTCAGTGGCGAGCTCTGCTTCCAATTCATCCATTTCATTTATCTCTGGATCTGGTTCTTCAGTAAGAACACTGCTTCCACATTCCCCATCATCGAACATAGACAGTGTGTAATTTCTCACCTCGTTAAGACGCCTCAACTCTGCACTAGACCTGTCAATTTCAGGATGAATTGGCTGCAAGTTTTCTCTAGCTTTGCCTGTCTGCACATGACGTGAATATTTTCTCCTGTAAAGTTCTGATTTTAATTCTCGAACAACTTTTGCAGTCTCGTCCACAGTTACATTCAGCCTCTTTATTTCTGTTTTTCCTACCGACATCATGTATATGATTCCAACACCAATTCCCCAATGAAATAGAGAGCCATCTGAAAAGAACATAAAAGCCACACATGAACAGTAGCTTAAGATGACTGATTCATAGAAGCAACAAGAATTAAGGAGGAAATCTTGTTAAACTAATAAACTAGAAACAGCAAACACCGCTAGCTATATATGTAAATGTTTGGTGGTGAATGAACACAGTTCATGTTTACCATGCATAAGATTTGGTAGCTGTTTCAAATTTAAATACCAAATTAGGCACAGTGATGCAAGACTTTTCTACAAGAAATTGAAGTTAAATGCTAAATGAACCCAAAAGGTTGGAGTTTTTAGACCTCAAGAAAACAAAAAAAACAAAGCCTGCAAGTTCCTTTCTTAATTACATACTCAAGAGGGCTTAGGATTTGAATGTTCTGAGTCCTAGGTTCAAGCCCAAACTGAAAATTTAAATAACTTTTGATTCTTGGCCTTTTGGAGCTGCGTGGGTGGGCTAAGCCTCCTGATAAACAGTGGGGTGGGTTAAGCATTCAAAGATTGAAGAAACGGATCATCAACAAAACAGTGGGGCCCCACGCCCTAATTATGAAAGAAAAGAAGAAAAAACCAAAAAGAATACTCTGCAAGAACGAAGGTTGCATAACTTTTATCAAATCTAAGTAACTGTTGACTCCCCAACCCACACCATGCAACTAGAACTCAAACGTATAAAGAATGCAACAAAAAGACATGCCTCCTTGTTTTCACCGCATTAGCTCTACAAACAACAAACAAAAAGTTCTTTTTAAACCAAGTTAAATTGAAGATCAGAAACGAGCATACTCAGGATGTGCAATCCAAGAAACTAATTGAAATAATATTTCTACATATCTAAAACAATAAAGATCGCTCAAAACGAAGATAACCCACTTATTTAACCATATACAACTCAGTAATCAGTCCACAATTTCTGTCATTTTGAACGTAATATAATCAGGAGTCCAGAAAGCTGCGCATTCCGTATTCTAGTATCTTATTGAAACAAAAGAAGGATCGCCGTAAGGATCATTAGCAGTTGAAACTTGAAATGGTTCTGTCGGCACTGTTCTTTCCGAGAAACCAAACAGAAATAAAAGGATTTATATTCAAATGATCGCATAATCTTACCTTTGGAAGAGCAGGACTCACTCTTGGAAGCACCTAAGTTCTTAGTAATTCTCCTCTTTTTCAAAAGTACAGAAAACCTTCCCGAACTCTTTTTTGGCTCCGTCGCCATTTCTCTAGCAGCAAAATTTTCCACTTCGATATTTTTACCCTTACCTTGTTTTGCCGCTCCACGGCACCGACTCCTAGTTTTCTTCCTCAAATTCTTCGATCCAAGTCGAGAGCTCGTCGCTCCACGAGAATCCGAACTAGAAAACCTGAAAATCCCCTCACGTTCAGACTCATTCAGTCCATTCGAGACCATAGGGGACCCAAATTCCGTGTCGATCGAACCCTCGAACTTCACAATGCCATCAGATTCCTCCCGATCTACGCAACTCTCATCACATTTCTTCAATTCTTCTGCAATTAATGTCCCATTAGGGTTTACACCGGCGCCGAAAACGTGCTTCGCGACCAGTCCAGTGGATCCTGCCACCGCCGCGGCCAGAAGAACCTGCCACATGGAAATCGAAAAGAAAAAGCAGAACAACAATCGTGAAGAGAGAAAGAGAAGATGATATCGATGAAATGAGTTGTTGGTGCGGTGGAGGATATCCGCCGCGCGATGGTGACTACCACCGTGACACTTTGATCGTACTGATTTGGAAGGAGTTTTCAGTAGACACATTCACATGCTTCCCGCTTTAAATTGTCGTCTCTCCGATAGGAAACTACAGATCGACCTTTTTCAAATTTTAGAACCCGGGTTATGGGCTGGGCTAACTCCTACGGCCCACATTATTTGGGCCTGAATTGAGTGTGACGAGTTTGAACCCTGAGCTAATGGGCTGGCCTAACTCCTACGGCCCACATTATTTGGGCCTGAATTGAGTGTGACGAGTTTGAACCCTGAGCTACGGCCCACATTATTAATGTTTCTAAGACTTCTTGCATAAATATATAAAAACAAAAGATAATTTAGTCAAAAGAATAAATACCCATTTCTATTGCGACAAGCAATGTACATCTAGAAAAACTACTTGAATAACTAATCATATTCTGTAACCCAAACAAGACTCCATCTGTAATGGATCACAACTATCATCTAAAATTTGCACCATCAACTCCTCTAGCATTGTGTATATTCTACCTCTCTCTGGATGCAAGCTATCTTCTGCAAAAAACACATGAACTCTATCCTTGATCTCAATCCAGCTCTGACCTGGAACTTTGCTCACATCCATCCGTCTCATTGATCTCCTTAATCGAGCGAAGTCTTTCCAATGGCCCGAAGAAGCATGGATGTTGCAGAGCATTACGAGCGCAGCGGAGTTCGATGGATCATTTTTTAATACATTCTCTGCAGCCCTTTTGCCAACCTCAAGATTACCGTGGAGTTTACATGCTGCTAGCAGAGTCATCCAGACGACGATGTCGGGTTCGAAAGGCATTTTCTTGATGAAGTCCTCTGCTGCATCCAAGCATCCAGCACGGGCGAGTAAGTCGACGATACACGAACAGTGTTCTTTGGTTGGTGAAATGCCATCTTGCTCTTGCATTGTCCTGTATAACCTCAAACCTTCTTCTACCATTCCAATATGACAACAAGCAGTAAGGATTCCTATAAATGTAATTTCATTTGGCCTAATGCCAAGGCCTCTCATGGTTCTGAACAGCTCGAAAGCTTCTTCACCGCATCCAGCCTGAGCATATCCAACAATCAAGCTACTCCATGAAATGACATCAGGATCGTTAATCGAATCAAACATCTTTCGAGCACATCCAAGGGATCCACACTTCATATACATATTGATTAACGCATTCGAAACAGAAGTATCAAGATTCTGTCCTGATTTCATGATAAAGCAGTGAACTTGACTTCCCACTTCGTATGATGCTATTTGTCCAGATGACACCAACACATTAGTTAAAGTAACACGGTCAGACTTAATGTGAGAAGCAAGCATTAGCTTCATTAATCTTAAAACCTCTCCAGCTTGGTTCTGCAGGCGACATGCGGTAAGCATGGTGTTCCATGAAACGATATCAGCTTTATTTCCTATATCTTCAAATATTTTAAGTGAATCATTCAATACTGAGCATTTTGAATACATGCTAAGCAAACCGTTGCACACAGGAACTTCTAAATCGAACCCGGTCTTGACGATGTACGAGTGAACCTGCATTCCCTGATTAAGCATCATAGGATCTGAACAAGCACAAAGTAAAGAGAGGACAGTAACATCATTTGAAGCAAGTCCTGTATGCCTCATCTGAGAAAAGAATGACAAGGATTCCTTTGCATCACCAACACTAGCAAATCCTGCAATGATAGCATTCCAGGCAACTAAATCAGGCTTTTCAATTTGACAAAATACTGTTCTGGCAGATCCTAAAAATCCACACTTTGCATACATGTCACAAAGGGAGCATCCAGCAAAACGATCACTTCCTAACCCAAATTTTATACACAAGCCATGTATCTGGCGTCCACAATTTGGTTCTGAGAGACTGCTACAAGCACTGAAGGCACTACCAAAGACAAACTCATTTGGCTGATAGATAGCCTGAGAAAGCATTTCCCTAAAATGGCATAAAGCTTCAATCTCATAACCAAGCTGGGAAAACCCAGCAATCATTGAGCCCCAGGAAATTAGATCCTTTATAATAATATGAGAGAAGACATTTGTTGCATCAGCAATTTGGCTGAACTTGGTATACATAGAGATTAGAGCATTCTGTGCAATTGGGTTACCGCCAAATTCTGACTTTAGAACATGGGCATGTAGTTGCCTTGCTAACATAAGATCATCAAGTCCTGAGCAAGATTTTACTACACTTCCAAAGGTAAAGTGATCAGGGATATGTCCTGATCGTAACATTTGAACATACAATGTAATGGCATTATCATCTTGACCATAATGTGAGTATCCAGATATCATGGAGGTCCAAGATACCGCATTCTTCAGGGGCATTGCATCAAAGATATTTCTTGCTTCCTTCAAAGACCCACACTTCCCATACATATTAAGAATATGATTCTGAAGAATCAAATCAGGCTGGTAGTTGAATGTCGACATATGACAATGTATTTTCCTGCCATGTTCTAGGGACCTTAGAGAAGAGCAAGCGTGGATTAAATGGGTATAAGTGATAGAATTCAATGGAGAACTTGAACACTTTTGAAAAATATCAAATGCTTGAAGAGCTTCTCTGTGTAATTTTTTCTTGCAGAGAGAGATTATATTATCATCGTAAGAATGTTCAGTAACAGGGCTGGGAGGAGGAGAGGCAAGCAGGGAACTGAATCGAATATGGGAGAGTGCTAAACGCAGTTGAGGTTTGAAGTTCTTTATTGAGGTAGCTGGACTACAGGGGTTGAAGAAAACAATAGCTTCTGATGATAAAGTTACAAAATATATAGAATGTAAGGTTCTTATAAAAGCCATCCTGCAGTGAACAGCACGAGATTCACAAATGAATGGTGCATAAATAAAGAGAGAAAAAACTTCACCGCTTTCCAATTTATCCATCCCCTGCAACTGCACGAGTCAACTTCCACATGGAGATTTCAACCATGTTTGATCTAAACCACAATCTCCAGTTCGAATTAGAGACTGATTGCATAGGAAACAACCAGAAACCATGGGGTGGAAGAAATTGAACACATGAGGCAGTGCCTAGAACAGGCATTCAAATCTGGGAAGTCAAACCAGAACTTACCGGTTCCATATTAGAAAATCCCTTGTGCGCCAAATGTGTACAGCTCCAGTTCTGAAAACCAACTATATTAGAGTGGCTCCGTTCCCGTCGAAACATGCAAGCTATATCTCTAAGCGGACATTCTTCAAACACCTTGCGTACAACATTTCAATATCGACAAAAATACAGAACCATCACAAATATTCATACACTACGAAAATTCCTTTGAATCCCAAATGCAAAAACAATATTCAGAGTCCAAAAAGCGTACCTCAATAGGAGATGTTTGGAGTTCCCATCGCAATATCATTCCATGATAACAGATAGACTTCAAGCCGCACAACCGAACAAATGAAAAAATTCATCGGTCATGCCAATATTAGAAGGCGACAACAATGCCCAATAAACTGAAATTTAGAAACAGAGACATTATCCAAATACAAGTTCTGGAGCAGCAGCAGCAGAAGAAGAAAAGCCGGGACTTCCAAACAAATGAAAGAACAACGTCCTCGGGGGAGGGAAATACCTAAATCCTTGCGGTTTCGAAGTGGAAACGAGCGGAAGAAAGGGTAAAGGAATTAAAACTCTGCAGAAGAGGGAAACTCCATTAGAGGTCTGAGCTTCGTTCATTTTCCTCGTCTTTGATTCGAACTGGACGGCATGGTGCTTACTTTTGACCTGTGGTATGGCCGTATGGGTAGTTTCGTAATCTTTGATTCTATTATAGCGGGAAATAAGATTAATTATAAATAAATTAAATTACAAAATTTAATCTTTAACCTTTTTTATTTAATATAAAATTTTTATTTTTATCTATAAAAACATATCATAAGAATACTATTTATCTCCTAAAAATCAAATAATACATCAAATTAAAGATAAACATTGAAAAAATAAATTTTAAATAGAAAAATAACTTAACAAAAACCTAAAATGACCCTATTTTATAATTTATGGATTAAAATAAATATTTTATAGATTTGAAGACTGAAATAAAACAATTAAAATTTAATAACTAAAATAAAATTAAAAAATGTAATATTTAAAAGGTGTAGGGACTAAAACGATTTTTCAACATATTTTTATTTTTATTTTGTTATAATGTTTTGACTAATATGAGTATATATATATAATCTAGAAATTTGCAACCACCGTGAAGAAAATGGCTTTGATCCTAACGTTAATTATATTAGTTGATGGGTTCCATCCCACCCAACAATTTGGTGCACAAAGAAACACCCTTCTATCCTTCTTCCTTTGACTTCAAGAAACCGCTAAATCAAACCATCTCCTCCTCCGCCTCCTCCGCCTCCTCCTCCATGCAAAAACACAATGAGATTTCATTTTAAATTCCCTCTCCCAACTTCCTTCCATCATAACATCTCTCCAAAATGGGATCTACTGAAAGACCTAAGAAGAGAGCTCAGCTCTGCAAGAAAGCCATCCTCCACTTCTCCCTCTGCTTCATCATGGGCTTTTTCACCGGCTTCGCTCCCTCCGCCAAATCCTCCATCTCCTCCGCCCCTTCTAACAGAACCGAACTCCTTCCTCCTCCGATTTCCGCTCAGAGAACTTCGAATTTCAGCCGGAACGTGCTCGCGGAACCACCGCCGGCGAGGAAAACAGAGGAAAAGAATCGGAAAGAGGAACCGGAAATGGAGCCGCGAAGGCAGATCATAATCGTGACGCCGACGAGCAGTAGGGATAGGTTGAGAGAAGTAGGGCTGAGGCGATTGGCGAATACGATTAGGCTAATAGGTCAGCCATTGCTGTGGATTGTGGTGGAGGCGAAGAGTGAATCGAGTAATTTGGCGGAGATAATGAGGAAAACAGGGATTATGTACAGACATTTGGTTTTCAAGGAGAATTTCACGGATTCAGAAGCGGAGATGAATCATCAGAGGAACGTCGCTTTGAAGCACATCGAACATCATCGCCTTAGTGGAATCGTTCATTTCGCCGGACTTTCCAACTTTTACGATCTTCGATTCTTCGATGAACTCCGTGAAATCGAGTACGATTTCTTCTTCTTCTTCTCTCTCTCTCTCTCTCTCTCTAATCATTTGCTTATTCAAATTCAAAATTGGCGTTGAATTCAGAGTGTTCGGGACATGGCCAATGGCGGTGGTGACCGCAAACAAGAAAAAGGTAGTAATCGAAGGGCCTGTTTGTGATTCTTCTCAAGTAATCGGATGGCATTTGAAGAAAATGGGCAACCAAATTCAAAACCCTAAGCCCCAAATCCATATCTCCAGTTTTGCCTTCAATAGCTCCATTCTTTGGGACCCCGAGAGATGGGGTCGAACTTCCTCTGTCCAAGACACTTCTCAGGTATGTTTAAATTTCTATGATTTTGTTTGTAATTATTTATAGTAATTACTCCTAATGATTTTTATTAATTTTCATCAGAAGTCTGTTAATTTCGTGAAACAAGTAGTACTTGAAGATGAAGCTAAACTTACCGGCATTCCTTCGGGAGATTGCTCAAAGATCATGTTGTGGAACCTTCGTTCCTTCACTAAAACTCCTCCGCCCATTCAGCAGTTGCCACCTGTACAGGAGGTCACCCAGACTCCGTCACAGCAAGGAACTTGATAAAGAAACCCAAAAGTAATGTGTAGGAGGGTACATTCACCCATCCAACGGTCTTGATATTCCCGATTTTTTATTCATTTTTCTTTTTTAATTGTAATACTTAATCTCTTCTATTTCTATTTAGAAAGAGGACTTCGGGTTTATAACCGTTTCGGAATGGGGCAGGTAGGCCCACGTACAGTGGGCCCATTTAAAGCACAAATTGGTTCAGATTGGTTGACCTGTTAGCCCAGTGGGTTGGTAATTGGCACTGTACTCTGGCCCATTGTGTACGTGGGCCCATTTAAAGAACAAATTAGTTGACTGTTAGCCTAGTGGGCTGGAAGTTGACTCTGTCCTCTGGCCCATCGCTTAAATTGGAAATTTCCAGTACTTCTGCCTTTGAATTTTGGGATACTCTGAAAACGGTGATAATTTCAGAAATGATGAAATACAAATTTGGATTATCAACTATTTAAAAATCTCTAAAATAAATAAGTTTCTGAATTTAATTTTACTCAAATAACTTAATTACCATTAATGGAAAATGATTTCTATTTATGACTATGTATTAATACAATAAGAAAATGTTAAGACTTCAAATATGGAGGAGAAATTCATCAACTTAATAGAAAGAGCTCGATTCTAGATGATGATTGCAAGAGCCTACCAAGAATACAGTCAAACAAGTCGGTTAGGCGTAGCAACGGAGGACCTAGATCATTCGTATGGGACAACGAAAGCCAAACTAGTTCACCAATTCTTTTGAATTACATGACCCTCACTAAATCAACGAGAGCTAAATCTAGGTCGAAGAGTCATGGAGAATAATGAAGCTTGAGAAAGAACGCCACTTGCTCTTCATGCTAAGCAATCGTTACTATAGTCGAGACGGTATTCCATGTAGATTAGGGATTGCTTCAAATTTGATAGAAAAAAAATACAGGCCATAAATTACCTGAGTTGTTTACTAGAAACCAAATAATAATAAATAAATAAATTGCCTTTTTTTATTATTTGTAATGGTGATAATAATTCATATGTTATGGCACGGACCCAACTAATCCAGCTGAAAAAAAATATCGGTGAATATTGGTTAAAGATTTATATAGATAACTTGTACTATTTATATATGGTTCAGTTTATTATATATAATTTTATCAGATTTAACCGCCCCTTTATATAAATATTTACCATATATTTATTTATCAAATTTTTACTATAAATAATAGTTTACTATCTATAGCAATTGAATAAACTATTTCATATCCCAATATATACCAATATCAATATAATCTATCGTTACAATATAATCTATCATTCATTATGAAACAAAATTTTTTAAAAATTTAAAGCAAAATATCCATCTAAATTTAATAGCAAGTAATAATAATAATTGGTTAGATCGAGATTACTTTTGAAATTTCGAATATTTTAATATTTTATTTTTTAAAATAATTTAGCAATTTCTATTCTTTATTTCTCTAAACCCTATTTTCACCCTCCCGCCACCGACGAATCGCCACCGCCTCTCCTCTCCTTCTCATCAATTTATTTATTTCACCGTTCGAACAAGCCTATTTCCCGTTGCCGCCCCTCCCTCGCATAGTCCGCCACTGCACCTCTCTCACCGCGCCGCTCGCTGCTCGCTGCTCGCCGATCCTGCTGGACATCGTCTCAGCGGCTGTCGCAGCACGCTGCAGTCTCATCTTTTCCGACTCCAAGGTCTGTTTTATCTGGGCATGTTATGTTAGTTTGTACATACACAATACTGAGAAGAAAATCAAGAGTGTTTGTTTAAGTTCTTCATCACTGTAAGTTCAATCAGTCTAAATGAAAATAGATGAAATAGAAAAAAAGAAAAAAAAAGCAGGTTGACTGGGTGCCGTTGTGTTTGCTTGAATAAATAAGAAGCTGCGTAATATAGAAGAAATTACTGGGAGGCAATCTGATTCCATTATTTTCTTACATGCCTAAATTCAATATCCTTCAAATTCGACCAATTTCGAAAGAATGGAGTAGCTGTTATGATTTTTTTTTGTTTTTTTTTTCGCAACGATAGCCGAATAGCCACTATAGAAACAGCCCTGCGACAAATTTGAACTGCCATGTGCTACCCTCTGCCTTTTGATTTGTTGCATATGTAAGTCAATTGAGGCTTTGATAATCTGTATAACGCTTTGGTCTCTACGGAAAATTGGCTTGTCTCTAAGATCATGACTTTTCTGTCAACACAATTATCAATCAAAGTAGTGTTCATGGACCTCTACCTTTGTTTTCTTTGCATGTTTTTTCAAGTTCTATGTATTAAAAAATCGTATATTGTTTCAGGAAGGGTTAATCAACTGTCCATTTCCAATGGCGGGCAATGTAGCTTCTCAAGATTTAAGGAAACACGCTTTGGAGGCATTGGAGAGGAGGTGTGCTGCTGCGAAAGTCGAACTTCTTCAACAACAGAAGAAGACTGGTTCTACAGAGAAATTAAAGAAAGAATTTAAGGGAAAAGCTACTTTGAACGACTCCTCTTCAACTGTTGTTTCGGGAAATCAGTATGATTCTTCAATTCTTTTGCCGTCTGAAGGGAAACCCTCAAATAAAGGTCCCCTCGTCGTAACTATGGTTTTAATATTTTCGTTTGCTGGGAAGGCAGTATGTTTTAGTTTGCTTATTATTAGTTGATTTCTTTCATGTGCAGATGTGAATGAAAGCGACCCTATATATTTCACCCTCTCAGCTGCTGTGAATGAAAATTTGATGTTTACAAATATGGATGTAAGTTGGCATCACTGGAAACTTAAAAGGGCCTTTCAACGTTTATAACTTGGTTTTCTGTTTCTTAAAAATTAAGCTTATAAATGTTATTTCATCCACACATTTGTATGTCTGCATCCAGCTTTTTGAAAGCAATTTGTGAATGAAAATTTGATGTTTACAAATATGGATGTAAGTTGGCATCACTGGAAACTTAAAAGGGCCTTTCAACGTTTATAACTTGGTTTTCTGTTTCTTAAAAATTAAGCTTATAAATGTTATTTCATCCACACATTTGTATGTCTGCATCCAGCTTTTTGAAAGCAATTTCAATATCTTAGCAAAATTTTGAAAACTGAAAAAGGTAGTCTTTAAAAATTTGTTTTTGAGATTTAGTTAAGAAATTAAACGGGGTATGAAAAAGATGAAAAAATACAGTAAAAATTGTGAGGAAATAAGCATCATTTTTAAAACATTAAACTAAAAAAGGAAACCGTTTATCAAACGAGAACTAATAAAACTCATACTGAATCTCACGTCTTCTGTAGGTTTCAAGTAATAGAGGAAGAGTGGTTGATAAGATTTGTCACGAGCTAAGAACTAGCGGTTACATTAAGCGGTCAAGAGAATTGAAAGTTGATGCTTGGATCCTTCTTGATAACTTTGTTCCCAAACGTGCTGAAATGATTGGCTCTCGGAAGAGAGCTTTGCAGAGCAGTTCAAAACGATCCAAAAGGCATATGTCCATGAAGCAACATAAAAAGTGTGGAACATTTGATCTGCCTTCTGATTTCCATAAGTGAGTTCCATTTTTCTCCTTGGTTTAGAGCTCTCATCACCATCTCCTCGCCCCATTTTATCCCATATAGGATTGAATAAGAAAATGATGCCGAATATGTCTGTTTATCCTGAAATTAGAATTAGAATTTAGTAGTTGATCGATATCCATGGAACATGAAATTTGGAAGGTTATTGAGTAAAGTCATGTTTGTTGCATTCTACTGAATGTTATACTTGTTCTTCATAAGCATCCATTGAAATGAGTTTTCTTCAGCTGCCACGATCATTTATGTTTGACAATGGATTATTTTGTTTGGAACAAGGCTGATGAAAGTGTCTAATTCTCCTGAAATTAGAATTAGAATCTATTTGTTGGTTATTATCCATCAAAACAGGATTAAGAAGGTTATTCATCAAAAGGGAATTAGAATCTCAAGAGTTCTAAGTTTGTTCTTCATAAGCATCCCATTGAAATGGGTTTTCTTTTGCTGTCACTATCATTTATGTTTGACCATAAATTATTGCGCTTTCTATTTCAGGTTTGAAATCTTTTGGCCAATGCACGATATGTGGAAAAGCTACATGAAACAACGGCTGTGCCATGTTGGGTTAGATTTTTACTTTTTGTTACATCAATGGTTTGCCTGTATTAGTGGTATGTTATCTATTTGATTGGGTGAGCGGAGTTTCAAATCTTGCAGGCCAGATACATTAGCTCGAAATCTTCTCGTCGTAGACCTTCATGGTGCCATGATCCTAGGTAAAACCATTCTTTTCTCCTATTGAATTGTTTGCATTCATATCATATTTATATAAATTCCTTGTTCATCAAATAAACCAATTTTCATACCACGAAAGAAAGCACAAAAAACAAGACCCAACCAACAAGAAGGCTACAGAAAGAAACAAAACAAGAACAATTAGAGAATTTTGTTGACAAGAACCATTAAAATGGTTCTGTAATAAGAGCATGAGGTTTCATACTAGTGTTTCTCTATCTCATATTGGCTATTTTATCATTTGATGATATCCACTGCAGTTGTTGAGTGTAAAATACCTGCTTTTACTGGAATAAGCGGCATCATGATTCGTGAAACTGCAGAAACATTTGGAATTTTTACTAAAGATGAGAAGTTTCGAGGTAACTCCTCCTTATGAATCTTAAATCTGTTGCATTTTCTGTGATCAAAACCAATTAAGTTCTATGAATTTGGGCAGGTTTTTCTAACAAATGACCTTGAATGTTTCTTTATTTGGTGGTTTTGATCTTGCAGTTGTGCCAAAGAAGTCTTCTGTGTTTATTTTCCAATGGGATTGTTGGAAAATTACCTTGCTCGGAGATAAACTCAGTTCAAGAATCCCCAGTTTGCCATCTAAAAATTGATTTCAGTCAATGATCTTCAATTATACAGTAATATTTACAGTGTACAGGTAATTCTCTGCTATTTAACCCATTAAAATGGGTTTTTTTTGGGGGTAGTTCATAAATATATTTAATTCTTTTTAAAATTTTAAATACTCAAATATAAATTTATAGTTTAATTAAATTGTAGAGGTGGTGGTCCATTATGCAGCAAGAAGCAGACAACGAGAAAGGGTTTGTTTGATGTCGAGACAAACATTAATTGACACCGACCACAATATGGCATAAGCCTTTCCTCTCTGCAACAGGATAGCCGCCGCGTTACGGTGGTTCCGCCGTACGTGCCTTCTCAGGTCCACCGTGTCGCTCTCTCTCTCCCCCACGGTTCCTCCGCCGGTACGGCCGCCCCACACCTACTCCCATGTGCGGCACTAACCCAGTTGTTTCACAACGCAATAAAACTTGTAATATTTTTATATTGATTATTTGCTTTATTTATTGGAATTTGAACTTTCTAGCTCTAAGAAAATAATATATATAAAAACTACCACCGAATTATATTCATTTTGAAAAAATTAATCATGATAATATTATATTATTTGTTTAAAAATTATATTTATTATTTTTTTAATTTGGTTTCAAAATTATATTCAATAGATATTTTTTAAAATTTTAGACCAAAATCTCATTACAAGATTTCTACTTCCAAAGTGGTTTAGAAGCGATTATAAAGCATATTTTATTTATTTATTGCGAAAATTAAAAAGAAAAAAAAAAAAAAGAGAAATGATTTTAGGAAATGGTTGCTTGGCTTAGAATCAAGTTGAATGTTGATGCTGATGCAATGATGATTCAGAGCACAAGCTCATAGGAATGTAACATTTGGGTCATTGTGGCCAACATCAATGCCTCCCACTTATGGTCACATAAAAAAACACGGATAAAATAATCTCCTCATTATTATTTAAATTAATTTATAATTTAAAACTCAATAAATATAATTGAAATTAAATACTAAAAAAAATCATTTTATAACTAAGCTTTCAAAAATGAAAACATAAAAGGAGAATGTTACAATGAAATAATAGTTTTACTGTTAAATATATATATATATATATAATATTTTAAAAATTAATTTGAGTCCCCGTCTAATAATTATTAAATAAAGTTTTCAATCTTTTGTTAAATGTATCTATTTTATTTTATTTATTTTTTATATTTTTTTAAAATTCACAAATTTATTAGATATAAAACGTGTCATTTGGACCACCACCTTCTTGATAAACTTCGATGTTTATAAATTTGGTGATTCCTCTAACATCAAATTAAAAAATTCAATAATTTATTATACATTTTGAAGGTCGAGAAACTTATTAAATACGTATTAATTTTTTTAAAAAAAATTAGACAATAAACTCAAAATTAATATTCGATTGATAATTTTAAACTTTGGATATTATATAATTATAGTATCTAAACTTTAAATTGAAATTTATAAAGCAATCAATTTAGATTATTTTCCATAAAAAAAAATTGGAGAAAAAACGTGATTGGAGGGTGAAGAAGCGCGTGAGGCATGAGGAGCGTGGCCCAAAAAAATGACCACTGAATAAAGAAATGTATCGTACTACTGATTTTACGTTGCTTTTCTTCTTCACTCGCTCCCTCCCACTGACATAACATAACAGACTTTTGAAGAGTGAGAAATGGAAAGAGAACTCGGGAACTGAGCACAAAACCAGTTGAAGAAGATGATGAAGAACTAGCACCTCCATTTCACCATTCCTTTGCAGCCTCAACTCAAAAAACTAGGGTTTCTGTAATTTCAAGCGAATTTGTTAAGGAAAATCGCCACCAGCATCAGCTGCATCAGCAGATTTCCATTTTCGGGTAACAACACTCTGTTTTACTGCCTCCTTCCGCTTCGCCAAATGCTGTTTGTTTGAGAATAATAGCCAATATATGCGCCATTTCTGTTCTACTTGCTGAAAGATCTGTTTTCTTTTGACGTGCGCTTTGATTTCGCGTAATGTTAAGCGTTTTGGAAGCAAGCGTCGCGTTTTCCGGATGGTTTTGATTTTTACGATGCGAAACTGTTGAGGTTTTGCTTCTTTCTGGAAGTCTCTTCGTCTTCTATGGCGAGTTTGGTGTTGTGATTCTGCTTATTGTTTGTTTTTATGTTGAATACTTTATACTCTCAGATCTGTGAGTTCAGTTTATTTACCCAACTGGGCCGACTCTGAAAGCCCTTCTTCACCATTCTCCATTAATATTTGTTTTGCTTCTTCCTCGGATATGTTTGTTTCTTTAATCTACTTGTTAGTGCTTTTTATGATCCACCATTGAATACATTGCTTTATAGTTTGTTAACTTCATACTTTTTCCATTTCTAAGTGTATCTGGAATTAAAATACTCAAATGAAAGCTAATTTTTCTCTGAAAAACCCGGCGGAATACACCTTAAATACGAAATTTCATGTAATAATTCGTTTGAATGAATTTCAGGGGCCCTTGGGCCAGAGTAGTGCGTTTCAAACAGAGGTCACTGTAGGGCAAAAAGGAGGGGCAAAAGGGAAAAGGGAAATGTTAAAAGTCCGAAACATGTTTTTTGCCTAATGATAAATATAGGGTTCTCTTTCTTACAATTTTCCATTTACTTTCATATTTGAAAAAAGGCTAAATTGAAATGGATTTGGCTTTTGTTGGTTGTAGTGGGGTTAGTTTTTTGGAGTTTCTTTGAAGGGATTGCATTGTGTGTTGTCTTTTTTGTTAAGTTTGGTACTGATATTGATCTCTGGTAGTGAGGCTGCTATCCTTTGTGAATAATTTTTGTACAAACATATATTGGCTTCCCTTTTCTGTTCTTTTTCTCACGCAAGATTCTCTCGGCTCTTTCAGGTACTGTGGGTCAGAAGACTCTATTAACTCAATTATTTTATCTGCTTGATTATTTTTCTAAGGGAAACACACAAGCATGCAGACACCCAAAGCAAAGTAAGGCTATCGTTTAGTTTTTGAATTGCATAGCTGTTTGCACCCTCTGGCCGCTTAATCGAACGGATTTCTTTTGTTCTTTATCTTTTGGCTTCCCACTTTTCATTCTTGATTTCTGATTGTTTTTAACTGTAATCTGAAATGTTCATGTTTTACTCAAAGAAGTAATACTGTCCATGATGCAATCATGCAAGGTTTTAGATGAGGTAAATTACACGATCTAGTTGCGAGTTGGGTTGGTTTGAGAGATTGATTTGCAGATAAAAATTCACGTTACTCGAGAGAAAAGTGTGGAATTTGACCTCTCCTTATACGTGGGGTCTAAAGATATGTATAGTTTAACATTTAGGATCATGATTGAAGTGATAATATATAATTTAAATTATTATCAGAGATTCAGTGAAGACTGATCAGAGATTGATATGTTCTTAATTACAAGTCAAGCTATGCTGAACACAGAATATGCATGGTAGCTTATCCTCCATTGATTTGTGTGTTTATCCTCTATCCTCTCTCAGGATAAAAGACACTTTTGGTTCATTGGCACCTAGTGGTATAGCTAAGTAGCAACGTTATATTATGGGCAGATATTAAAAGTTGTTTAAATTGGACTGCAGAGTTGGCTCCTCAGAAGTACCTCAAAGAAAATCCCCCAGGACGCCTAGAACCGCTCGTCAACTTAAAACTCCAAGCTCACATCCTGATTCCGTTTCCACTTCTCCACTTGCTGCTAGCAAGTCACCGAGAGAGAGGAGTCCTAGGGTGGTGACTGACCGCAAGTCACCACGATCTCTGGCCACTGAGGTACTTGTTTTACTTTTTATGACCAATGATAGATTATACCATATCACTTTGATTTTTTGATATTAGGATTTTTTTTCTTCTCATTTCAGAGTAAAGTGCCTAGCAAAGTGGCTGAATTGGAATCACAGCTTTCTCAACTTCAGGAGGAACAAAAGAAGACAAGTGACCAACTGAGCGCATCTGAATCAGACAAAAGACAGGCCCAACAGGAGGCGGAAGAAGCAAAGAAACAACTATCAGATATGTCTGCAAAGCTTGAAGAATCCCAACAGCAGGTGCTCGAGCTCTCCAATTCGGAGGAAGATCGTGTTCAAGAACTGCACAAAATTTCTCAAGATCGTGATCGAGCATGGCAGTCTGAGCTTGAGGCCATTCAAAAGCAACATTCAATTGATGCTGCTTCATTGGCCTCTGCCATGAATGAAGTTCAGAGGCTCAAGGTCCAGTTGGAGACGGCGTCTGAATCTGAGTCCACCCAGAGTACGCTTGCTGAGTCTGCACAAACTGAGATAGATTGTTTAAGAACCCAGCTATCAGAGACTCTCTCCCTAGTTGAAAAACTGAAAGATGAGCTTAGTTACTGTAAAGAATCTGAAGCTCAAGCTCTTGAAGTTGCAAGGAAAAATCATAATCAATTTGAAACAGCCAAGGCAGCTGTGGAAAAGCTGCAATCGGATGGAATTAAAGCCATTGACGCTTACAACTCTCTGTCATTAGAGTTGGAGCAATCAAAAGCTCAGATTCAATCATTGGAGGAACAAATCAGCAAGAAGATTCAGAAAGGTTTGTTAGATTCTGAAGACAATGGTTTAGATCCTGAAGTCAAAGCAAAAGCTGCTGAGCAAAACGATGGAAAGGATGATATTAGTAAGGTAAAAACTGAGCTAACCGCTTTGAGATTAGAAGCAGATAAGTCAAAATCTGCATTGGAGGCAGCTGAGGCAAGATTCGAGGAGGAATATGTTCGTACAACATTGCAAATTAGAATTGCTCACGAACTTGTGGAACAAATGAAAGTAGAGTCATGTCAGAAAGAGGCCGAATTGGATGCAGAACTTAAGGAGACCAGGGCGAACTTAGAACAACTGAGAGTAGACCTTAAGGAAAAAGAAACTCAACTGTGTAGCATTGTGGAGGAGAACAAGGAGCTCAACTCAGAGATAAGCAAAATGATACCAGTCGACAGGGAGTCCGAACTAGCAATGGAACTACAAAGGTTAGAGGCTGATATGGTGGAGCTGAAGAACAGGCTCTTGGAAAAGGAAACACAGCTGCAGGGTACAACAGAGGAAAATGATGCACTCAAGAAGGAAATTGAGAAGATCAATGAGGAAGTGGTTAGTATAGCAGAAACAACCAAAGCTGCAGAGGAGGCGCTGATGAAACTCGAGCACGCAACAGAAGAGGCAGATAAAAGTAACCGAAGAGCGGCACGAGTGGCCGAGCAATTGGATGCTGCACAGGCTGCAAGCTCTGAAATGGAAGCTGAGCTGAGGAGGTTGAAAGTGCAAGCAGAGCAGTGGAGGAAGGCAGCTGAGGCAGCTGCTGCAATACTCTCAACTGGGAACAATGGGAAGATTGTTGATAAACTAGTTTGTTTGGAGAACAATTACCCTATGGGGTCACCATACTCGGAAGATCTTGAGGCGTCGCCAAAGAAGAAGAATGGAAATGTGTTGAAGAAGATAGGAGTTTTGTGGAAGAAAGAGCAGAAGAAAACTGGTTACTGAATTAACTATAATACTGTATGAATTGAATGGTTTATGATGTCTTCTGTTCTTCCTTGTACTTTCCCTTTGCCCTTTGCTTTGTTTCATGTTCGAAGACTATGCTAATATGTAGTATTGTATGCAGTGGCAAATGGGCAATGTATAATTTTACATGTCAATCCCTTACATCTTTTGAACTGGTTCGTTGGTTTTAGGACCGTAATAGAATTTGGTTGGAGTTTTCTTTGTTTTCTGTCATTTTCTTCCAATTATATTGAAACACATTGTTAGACGAACACGACTCTCCACAATGATATGATATTGTTCATTTTGAACATAAGCTTTCATGGCTTTGCTTTGGGCTTTCCTAAAAGGCCTCATACCATTCCCTCAATTAATCGATGTGAGACACTTTCATCCAACGCCTCCCCTCGATCAAAGTATGCCTCCCCTTAATCGAGGCTCGACTTCTTTGGAGTCTTCTCTAGTCACTTTTTTACTATCCTTTGAGGCTCACAATACTTTGTTCGACATTTGAGGATTTGCCAATCTATTAGCATGGTTGAGTTACACGACTCTCATGATATTGTCCACTTTAAGCATAAGCTCTCGTGACTTTGCTTTGAGGCATTTTCGAGTCTCGATTAAGGGGAGACGTACTTTGTAGAAACCCAAAACAAATCTATGCGAGCTTATGCTCAAAGTGTACAATATTATACCATTGTGGATGTTAAACACAACTCTACGTGGGAAACACACGCACACTTTATTAAGACCAATCGAGAAGAGATTTACAAAACACTCTGTAGAAACTACTCCTTTGTATTGCTCAGGATTTTTTTGAAGAGATTAAGACCAATCGAGAAGAGATTTACAAAACACTACAAAAAAAAAAAAAAGAGATTTACAAAACACTACGTAGAAACTACTCCTTCATATTCTGTAGAAAGAGATTTACAAAAACTCGATAGAAACTACTCGTTTGTATTGCTTGGTATTTTTTGGATGATGAACTAAGTAGGATGGAGGGTATACTCAGCTTAGTCCTAAAATACCTAAATCAGTTTCCTAAATTTATTCATAAAATCCTAAATCATAAATATAATTACTCATATATGAACTTAACCCTATTGGGCTAGACATTTTAACCGTGGAGAGTCATGTTCGTCTAACACGAATATTTTTTATATGTTTAGTGGCCAGTTTAATAACGACAAATAGATTGGTCTGTTCGAGGATATTTTAACTTTGATGTTGCATAAAAATACGGTTGATTTATATCTAATTTTATTATAAGTACTCAATTTTAGATAATTAAATAATATTAATTATTTTATTTTTATTGGAGTCTAATTATTAAAAAACATTTTAATGTATCATATATAATAATTATTTTTAATGTATTATTACAAGATAAAGATAGAGATAGAATTACGAGAGAGATAGAATTACGAGATATAATTACTAAATAAATTTAAAACCCTAAAATTCAAGGCCTTTCATTCACAATATATTTATTTATGAATAAAAATTAAATTAAACTTAAAAATGTTATAATAATTTAATTTAATTAAAAAAAAACTAATTAATTAAGATTTTTTGTTAGAATAATTACCGAAACAAACAAACAAAAAAAAAAATATTTATTTAAATTCTGATTGGATCTAAAATATATCTTCAAAGTAAATCAAATTTGTGTAATAATCTCTAAAAAAATCTCGGCCTTTTTCCTATATAAATAAATGGCTTGTCCAGACTTGCAGAGTTCCATTCATTACAACTGTGGATTTCTTCCTAATTTCCGCCTTCAGCTTCTCCCTCGCATCATGGCCACTGCAGCATTAAACCAACTTCCATTGGGTTACGTCTTCTGTCCCACCGATCAAGAACTCTTCCAATTCTATCTCCACCATAAAATCGTCGGAAACGACACTCCATACGTGCTCCCCGTCGTCGACCTTTACAGCGAGGAACCTTCGGTGTTATGGCAAAATTACGGAGGGATCGACGATCAATATCTCCACGTTTTCACGCAGTTGAAGAAGAAAAAATCTCGAGTCATCAGAAAGGTTGGCTCCAATGGTGGAACTTGGAGTGGAGAGAGTGCTGCTGTTAAAATATTCTCTTCGGATGATAATCATATTCTACTTGGGACTTTAAAACGTTTTCATTACGAGAATCGTAAGGTTGAGAAAAGTAACGAGAATTGTTCGTGGATCATGCATGAGTATACTATTAATCCTGATCTCGTACCGAATGGGAACGTACATGATCGTTTCGTTTTTTGTAAGATTCGACATAAGATTTTGTACTATAGAAGGGAAGATCAGGCACCGATATCAACCGAGGCCATTCAAGTATATGAGCAAGCTATTGCAAACCCTGAAGAAGAAACGTTTAAAATCAACGAACAATTTCATGGAGAGCTTATGAATCCCATATCAAACGAAACCATTCAAGTACATGAGCAAGCTATTGCATACCCTGAAGAAGAAACGTTTAAAATCAAAGAACAATTTCATGGAGAGCTTATGAATCCCATATCAACCGAGACCATTCAAGTACATGAGCAAGCTATTGCAAACCTTGAAGAAGAAACGTTTCAAATCGACGAACAATCTCTTAGAGAACTTATGAATTCCATATCAACCGAGAGCATTAAAATACATGCACAAGCCGAAGATTCAAATGAAGAACAAATGTTTGAAATCAATGAACAATTTTTTGAAGAACTTGACGATCCATTGGAAGATATCGACTTCTCTTGCATGAACGACGACCTCTCATTACTTGATGATTTACCACTTCCATGGTAAAAAAACATTTACTTTGATAGGGAAAAGAACTATGGAAATCAAATAAATAAGTTACATTTTTTTTTTCATTAAATTTGAGCAATGTTTTGTGACGAATATCAAATCTATTAATCCCATCGACCTCGAGCCAATGCATCTACATGCGATTTAATTTGTTAGGCTCGAAATTTCAATTTAGCATCTGACTTGTCAAAAATTTCTTGTTTTATTACATATGCTTATAGGGTTGTAATAGGCAACATTAAAATTATATATATATATATATATATATATATATATATATATATATATATATATATATTATTATAATGATTTTTTCTTATCCTCTCGTTAAATGATGAATATAATCTAATTCAATTATAATTTTTTTAGGTGGTTTATTCAAATTTTATTTTAAATAAAAATAAAATATTAATTAAATATATTTATTTAAAATTTATTGTTGATATATATAATTTTATAATGGCTTTTTCTTACTAACGACGACTCTCATCAGAGTCAAATGATGAATCTAATCTAATTCAATTATAATTTTTTTTAGGTGGTTTATTCAAATTTTATTTTAAATAAAAATAAAATATTAATTAAATATATTTATTTAAAATTTAGGGTTGATATTGATTCATTTTCAAAATAGTTAAAAAAGATTTTTTAAAAAAAAGTTGTTGGAGAAGATAATTATGAAATTAAATAAAAATAAAATAAATATATGCGTATATAATAATAGTTAGTAAAAGAAAATAATTTTAAAAAATTAATAATAAATTTGAATTTAAATGAGTGGAAGCTTATAAACTAAATTTTAGTTTGGAATTTTTGAAAACTCCTAAAAAAATGTTTATAAAATAATTTTGATGCATTGTTTGGGCTCAAAACGATAGAAATTAGCCCAAAATGGTGGGCCGAAATTTCAACCCATCCGGCCCAGGTTCTCCATATATTATCGTTTATTCGTTTCCGGTTTATCCTTGAAGCTTAGTTAGGGTTTTGGTGCTGCTCCTCCATCTACAGTCGAAGAACCAGTTGTCTCTGCAAACATGGGGTAAGATAGTTCATTTGATCGTTTTGCGATTTCTACTTGCTTGGATCGGCTTTGGAAATGATTTACTTTCTTTACTGTCGTTTTTTTTTTTCCTACAATCACATCCGTTTTTAGTATGAATACATGGAGTATGGGATTAGAATTGATTTTTGTTACAATGAGTTGGATTATTTTTGGACGTTTAACCTACCTTGTATGAATATGGTCGAAGGAGTGAATGATTCGTAGGAGTTTTTTTCCCTTTTAGTTTTAATGAATACTTGCTAGAATTTCATCTGATTTGCAATTACCAGTAGATTTTTTTTTTTTTGACGCGCAAGTATTTGAATGAGTTAAGAATTCTGTAATATGGCGAGTATAATCTATAGCCATTTGGAAAACTCCTGTCGAAGCGCGGGTTGTGGTTTTGGACCTGGTTTTGATCGATTGATATTTATTGTTATGACCTAATCCAACAGGAAGACACGAGGTATGGGAGCTGGACGCAAGCTGAAGTCCCACCGTAGAAGGCAAAGGTGGGCTGACAAATCTTATAAGAAGTCTCACCTTGGCAATGAATGGAAGAAGCCATTTGCCGGGTCTTCTCATGCCAAGGGCATTGTGTTGGAAAAGATGTAAGATTTCAAGCATACTTTTTGTTATCTTAAGAATTTTTTCAAAAGGGAGTTGCAAGCATACTCGGCAATATAATGCATTTCATCTAAGTTGTCCTATCTCATTCCTTACATTAGTTTTTAATGTGTGATTTTGTCATAATAGATTCTATCCAAGCACTTCAGTGAGAGTCACCTGATTGATTTTTGATGTTGGGAGCTCCTATTTCTAGATGTATTTAATTTATCATAGTCGATTCGACGACCCAACATGACAAGTGACTGTCACCCAACTTGATTTTAATCTTGGTAGTAACATCAGATGTTATTGAGTTCTTAGATGTAGTGTCCCGATTGATATTTTCTGCTGGTTCTCTCTGAGACTCACTGACCTTTTTTTTTTTCCTTCCATTTATTCTCATCACTCTAAATATTGGTCAGTTCATTCATACGTATGTATATTGTTATGTAAACTGCTCTTTAAGTTTTGCTTTGCTATTTTTAAATGTTTGGTACCTAAATGAGCAATGGTCATCTGATTTCAGAGGTATTGAGGCTAAGCAGCCCAATTCTGCCATTAGAAAATGTGCCAGGGTCCAACTCATCAAGAACGGGAAAAAGATTGCTGCATTCGTACCCAACGATGGGTGCCTGAATTATATAGAAGAAAATGTAAGTCTGCACCCTCTCTCCCCCCCTAAAAAAAGAGATGAGAAGCTTTGAAACTGATATGACAACTGTGATTGCAGGATGAAGTGTTGATTGCTGGATTTGGTCGTAAAGGACATGCGGTCGGAGATATTCCTGGTGTTCGATTCAAGGTTGTGAAGGTCTCTGGTGTGTCTCTCCTTGCTCTTTTCAAGGAGAAGAAGGAGAAGCCTAGGTCTTAAGTTTGCTTGGTAGAGCTTGTCAGCTTATTTCAGATCTTGATTATTCGTTGTTATGGACTATTATGTAGTTATTGGCTCCCTACTTGCAGTCTGATTTTTGACATCGTTTGGCTTTTTAGAATTCCTTCCATTTTGCTCTGAAATATTAATATATCAACACCCATGTCGAGCTTTAATTGAATTCATTCTGCATTGTCAGGCTACTTTGATTCCCAACATGATAATTGGTGTTCATGTTGGTAGTTTGATTCCCAACATGATAATTGGTGTTCATGTTGGTAGTTTGATTCCCAAGCTAGTGAAGTACTCTTCTAGGTAGATTTGGATTATTTTGACAGATTTAGATTGGATCAAGGGGAGATTTTGATTAAGCTGTTTTGACAACCAATACGTGTTCTTATCTTTGGGGTCGAGTTGGTGTCTTATTCTTTGTGCTATGCGAAAAATATATTTGGGTTGGTGAACGATCTTGCCTTGTTGCTTGCAAGCAAAAGTCATAAAGTTGGATGCAATGAGGTTTATAATCGTAAAATTGAACTAGCCCCTACGCTTTTAAGATCGTTATAATTATCCTCTCAAATAATATATACTTTAAATGTATCAAATACTCAAACCATAATTCAACTTCCATCAATTATTTATTCATCGTTAAACTACAAATAAACAATAAGAATTATTAAATTTAAATACTAACCCAATTCCTTTTAATGCTACGAAAATTGAAGACTAATATATATATATATATATATATTTTCTATAGAGGCCAAGTTTAACGGTAAAGTTGAGTACTATTTGATTGGAATAATATTTATATATGGTTTTTGTATTTTCAAATATTCAAAAGTCTAGGGAGTCGTTCAAATTAAAAGTTTGTGGTGGAATTGTAATAATCCTATAACTAAAGGGCCATCTTGCAAATTAGAAGTTTCTAATTTTAAACCGCCACTTCCACCGATTTCAAACAAACAAATAAAAATAATCACAACCCTCCTTTTCCCTCTCCAAAACCTCCCGTCCCTCTCCGCCTTCGATTTTCAAAATCGTTCAGGATCATCATCGCTTTGGCGGATCTTCCAGATCGATCTCCATGGACGCCGCAGGCGCTGATCACGATCGGCGTTTTAGCCGTCTCAGCCTCATCGATTTTGCCTCCGAGGACGATTTCCTCCTCTCTTCTCCTTCCTGCGATCTCCACGACGTCAATTCTTTAGGTCTGTTCCGGAAATTGTTCATTTCACCCTCGTTCTGTTTATTGTGTCGCGAATCTTGATTTTTCTGATAATTTTTTGTTTCTGCATTATGTTCTATATATGGAGCTGCTTGTGTTCGATTTCTGTTCTATGGTTTTTTCTTGGTTGTTTGATATTCTCTTTTGCCACTCGAATTCTAGCAGTGGCTTTAGTTTTGTTTTTGCTTGATAATTTAATTTTCTCTACTTCGTTGCGCGTTGTTCATCTGCGGTACTTTTGCATGGATTTTCTTGGGTTTAAGAACTAGAAGATTTGCTCAATTTTGGGAAACTTGAAATTTTTGAGATTTTATTTTGCTTTTTTTTCCTTTTCTTTTTTGATGTGGTTGTGTAGACATTACGAAGGAGGACGAGGAACAGAACAATATCGGACAATTAGGGACCGTAGATTCTTGCAGAATAGAGGAGGGAACAGACGCCTTCGAACAGAGAGAGGATGAACCTCAATCACTCCAATCTTCGGAACCGGAAAGGATCAGAAGAAATGGAAAATATAACTTGCGTAAGAGTTTAGCATGGGATAGCGCTTTCTTCACTAGTGCAGGTATTCTTTTATTTGCATTTGAGATGTGGTTTTGGTTTTGTCCCTATATACCTCTTACAGTTCGAAATTTTTGTATTTCAGGGTTTTTGGATCCTGAGGAGTTAACGAGCATGATTGCACCAGTAGGCAGGATTGAAAAGCGTGCACTACCGAAAATTTCAGAAGATGTTCAGAAATCTTCAGATTCAATTTCTTCGTTGGAAAGTGAAATTATGCCATTGGAAAGCATTGAGGGAAATTTATTCGAAGATGTAAGGGCTTCAATTCAGAAATCTAGTAGAATTATTGGGATGGGTAACTCGAGGAGTAAAGCTGAATCCGGGAGAAAGGCAACATGCAAACCGCCATGTGAGTAACTTTGTACCCAAAGATCTTGGTTTAATGAAAAAAGTGAGTTTTTGCATGATTTAGATAAAATGAGAATCTCGTCCTTTATAACCTAGCTCAAATTTGGTATGGTTACTGCTCGAAGAACCACTTTTCTTTCCAAAGCATGAAGTTACGTGCGTGCTGTATCGAATCACCACCTTGTATTTGTAAGATAGAAAGATTCATGCGGAAGTGAACAGGAGAAAACAAAACATAAATTTCTTCTCTTTATTATTCCTCGGCTATTTTCTGACAGCTGAGAGATTATTCTCCTTTTCCCTCCCCCATTGACAATTCAGCTTTAGTATTTTACCCCCCATTTGTACCTTTTCTTTTTCTACATGCGTATCTGTCTGTTGATTAATTCTGCAGGAGCATGATTTATGAATTTTTTATATAATAACTTTGTATCTCATCAGAACCGAATCTAACAATACGCATTATTTTCAGCTCCAGGACGGCTTGATCTTACTTCACAAAATAAGGCAAGTTGAACAAATTTTTGCATCCTCTTAGTGTTTCATAGGTGTAAATCTCTTTTTCGTTGATAGAACCTTAAAGCTATTATCCTTTGTTTTTTACACTTTCAAAAGTTTTTGATTCGTGAATTTTCATAGAAGTTATTTTTTATCCTTGTTATCAAATTTGTTGTCTAGCATTTAACTGAAATTTTGGTTCACTTGTTCTCTGATTTGATATCATTCCTAATATAGGTGGTGACTAAAACACTGCCATGTCATATTTTTGTTAAATGCACTAAAAGGTCTTGTGTTCAAGGACAAAGAAAACTTTTATACAAACTTTAGGAATCAAAATAGAACATTTGAAAGTATAAAGATCAATAAGTTTAAAAATACAAAGGTCAAAGTTAGATTTAAACCTTTCTTGTATACTCAAACTCATAATGTAACCGTGTAATATTTCAGATAAAGGATAGGTCTGCTTCCAGAAAGCAAACTCATGGGTTGCAAGGACCGGGTAGAACTGTTATGCAGACTTCTTCTCAACCACGCAGTGGACAGGTGAAGCACAAACCTAATTGCCTTATATATATAACCTATATCATTCAAGTGTCTCCTGGTTTCGAAATTTATATCTGGATTTTTTTGGTTGGACTACATTTTACTCCATTAGTATGAAATTAACGTTGAAGTTCATTATGTTTGTTAGCTTTTAGTGAATGATGCCAAGGAAGATAGGGAAGTGTATAACAGTAAAATTTCTGACTATGGATTAGGATTTGCCTGTCTAATAGCTATCACATTTCTTTGTGGAGCATTTTCTACTTATTTGCCCACATTTTTTTGCTGCTTCTGAGGAAAGATTTTTATTCTTAATTTTCTAGCAATTGAAGGCAGTCAGCAGGCTTCCTTCGATCTCAACATCGATAAAGAGGCCTTCCCTTGGTCACAATCTTCCTGCCACTGAAAAGGATGGCACTACCAGTGATGCAGGACGTGCAGGTGATTAGAACTTTGAATTTAGCGAAATATATTCTTTGAAATGGGGTGCATAGATCTACATATTCAACCTCTTTTCACGCTAATTGCAGGCAGGCGGGATTCAGTTAGTCTTAGAAGTACTGCTAAGCTTACCCGAATTCCAACTGCAGCTAAGATTCAGCAAAAGACTTCCTCTGACGTTTCTGGAAGTTCATCTGACAAGGTCGGTAACTCTTTCTCCAAAGATGCGAGGAGAAAAACAGAGGGTAAGGCTTCACCTTCCTCTGGCTGTATCCCAAAAATGTCATCACGAGTTGGATTGAAGGTCAAAACTCCTATTGAGAATTCTCGTCTCTCGTCTTACTTGATATCCCAAACTAAGCATTCTTCAGGAATATCACCTGCTAGTTCTATTAGTGAGTGGTCGACAGAGTCATCATCAAATTCTACTCTTGAACAACGATCAAATAGCACAAGAACCAGCCTTCACTCAGTTTCGAGCAAAAGAATCTCTATAGACAGTGACACATCTAATGATGGAGGAAACCATCTTGTTGGACCCAATACTCAGACTACTGGTTTGCGATCTCAGCCAGTAAAGAAAACTTCGCAGTCTTCTACACTTCCTCCTACTTCAATGAAGCCTTCGGGCCTTCGATTGCCATCACCTAAAATTGGATACTTTGATGGGGTAAGTTTTGTGTTTTTATTATATGAACCAGTATCTTTAGTCGAAAGGTGTTTTTCTTTCAAGTCGTTATGCTAAGCAAGGAAGCTAAAAAATTGTTGTCATAAGCCTTCCCGATGGTGACAGCATAGAGAGCACTCGGTTCTTTCTCATAATCTGCCTTGTCATAAACTCTGGAAAACAAACATACCTCGTGTTTTTATTTTTCAAAATTCCAGAATTGTGACATTTAAAGACCTTTTTGTGACTGTATTTTGTAGGGGAAAACATCTAGCATGAAATCTAATCTTGCTGTACCTGGTGGCATGACTAAGACTGGAGCTGGAAATGTTAGCACAAATGGAGGCCAAAGTAAGACCAAGCCTTCAAGGGTTCAACTCGCTAGAGTGTTACCCAAGACCGCAACTCGTGCTAATATTCAGCCTAATATGAATTCGAAATCAAATAAACCAATTACAACGAAGATGTCCAAAACGAATGACCAAGAAATCAAGGAGCTTTGTCGTGAAGGACGGAATACCGATTCACACAATTCAGGTTCATGTGCAGAAAGTAATAGGAATTCAGGTGCTTTGAGGGAGGAGATGAGCAAAGAGAATGAATCTTGCAGTTATGCAAACAAAATGACAACAGCTAACACCAACAGAGAGCCTAACAACAGCTCACCGAACTTCCAGACCTAATGTTGATGGTATGCTTTTGCCAACTTTATGCTTGCAGTAAGGTAAGTCAGAATCATGAATTTGGGCGGGTTTCGATACTCGAAAGAGTTAATTAACTGTTGATCAGGACTCTCGGCTTGTGAATATCTGATAATGTCCCAAAGGAAGCCTCCCACTTTCTTGTCAAAACTCAAAGGTTCACTGATGCCTCTCACTGCTCATCTAACTTAGGTAACTGAAAATCATTCCATACAGGCCCAAAAGATCTTTTCTCAGCTGCGGCAGCCGCAGATGTGGATCAAGAATTGCCTCTGTTGCCATCTTAGCAAGAACACAATACTAATGGCTGTGGCTTGTCCTGGTGTCTGTCTGGTCCAGTGTTTCATGATGTTGGTATTCCAAATCTGGGTTTTCTGGTGAAATGTGAAGGTCGTTGTGCTGCAAGCTAAGTATCTGATACCAATCATATGGGGGCATTGCTGACTTGGTATCGCCGTTGTTGTCGTGTCTGTGTACTCGTGGTGCTTGTGATCTCGGCAGAACAAGAATTTCGAACCTTTCAGAATCCAAAAAGTGGTTGTCGTGTTTTACCTTTTTAGTTCATGAACAGTGTTGTAGATGTTCCTCATTTAACCCTTTCCCGTACTCCACATTTCTGGGTTTCAATGAAAACTTTATTGTAGGATTATGGATCCATCTGATTATGTTTTAACCTTTTAGATCGTATTTGAATGTGAAAAGAGAACAATGTAACAATACTATATTAATTATAGATTGACAAAGTCGACAGAGTAAACCCAAGTTTGTAAAAAGTAAATTAAAATTTTAATCCCAAAAAAGTGTAAAAATGACAGAAATATGTTAGGATAAATGAAATTGTTTTTTGTTTATGAGATAAATGATAATTCAAAAATATTTCAAAAATAAAACTAAAACGCATCGGGTGGGCCCATGGCCGGCCCAGTCTACATTCCTAAACTAAACCGCTGCCTTCTATCTTTCCCGCCAAAAATGGACGAATCATACATAGAGAAGACACGCATGGAGCGGGAGTTTCCCGCGTTGTCTTCACTGTCGAAAATGGATGGCTCAAGCTCATTTTCCTTTTTCTTCTCCCGCAGGTCGACATCTCGCTTCACAGGTGATTCTCTCTCTCGTTTGAGTTTGATTTTTCATTTTTGTTCGTTTTGTTGGGATAAGTTGACGAAATTCTGTGGCGCGGGTTTTAATTGTTCGAGATATGTTCTTGCATCAAGAATTGGATGTAGGTAGCTCCTGCAAGGTCGCTTCCAGCTTGCGCGATTCAGTTGATTTTGCAACATCGATTTCCTATTGAATCTTGAGACTGTTTTAGGGTCAATAGATATCTCCGTACGCTTTTCTTGTGCACTATAACAGAGACTAGAAATGCCTCGTTTCTAGGTTGGAGGAACTGATTTTCATTTGTCTAAGTCAGTAACCGCTGGTAATCAACATCTCCTCCTACTATACTTGAAACGAAGCGTAGTTAATGTAAATATTGTTAGGTAGATTGGATTCGTTTCATATCCAATATCCATCGCGTTTTCACCTTTATAATGCAAAAACATTTCAATCTGTTTTGCAAAAGTAGCTGACTAAGTCCTATCGATGCTCCTCTCACTTGTTCTTAGCATCATGTGGAGGAGGGAACTGACGTTCAATTATTTTAACAGGCTATCGGTGATGATTGTGTCATCTCTATTTTGTCTATCGACTTTCAACAGTCCCGGAAGACTTGCGATCAACCTGGATTTTACCTAATGCTAAAGGAAAATCCTAAAGTTGTTCTCAAATGTATGAGTGCTGCAATTCAACAGGTAAACACAAATTATTGCGAGAATTTCATTCTCTATTTATATACTATAAAATACTTTCAGAGTTTCAGCTTAGGATGCTTAACTCGTCTTTAAAGCAGGTAAGGAGGACCGAATGGATGCACAATTTAGAAGACGTCACGAAAATCCTAGTTCGATTGCACAACTATTCAGAATCTATGCTTGCTTTGATGAACTTGAAGGCGTCATATATTGGTACTTGTTAGCTTCTAAAAAATTTATTATGAAGTCCGAAGTTTACTTCAAGGAAATGATGTAGGCTATATTATTTTGAGACATGACAGACAAGCTTGTATCAGTGCGCGTTATTTTTGTTAAAGTTAGCACTCTCAAGCCTTTGGTGATGCAAATGAACCTTGATTGTGCATAGTGTAAAAGCAATATTGATCGCATCTTTCCTGATGGTAAGGTTTCACCTCCATCATTTGTGAGTTGGATGGGTGTAAAAGCAAAACATTCAATCCCATTCGAACTAGTGCTGAAGCAACCACTCTCAAAAAATACGGTAACTTCTAAATGCTGAATATGCTCTCAATTCATTTTTAGTTTCATTAATTACACCTTCTTCTTGAGTGTATTTTCCGTCATTTTCCTTCTACTGTAAATATTAGGTTCTTCTTAAATCTTTCCAGGCTGTAAGAACTCACTAAATCTGATGACCATGAAGAAGTCGGGGTGCCTCGAACTGTAGATGTGAACTGACTGGAGATCTAGCTGATGCAGGCATCCCTGGAGATTTTATCACTGTTACTGAATTATAAGAGTAATTAATCATTACATGGATATTGGAGGAGGTACAATATTTCTTCCAAACTTGGTGTATTTTCTATATTTCCCCATGGGTGGTAAAAGTTGACGGGTCAGATGTTTTTCTTTGGCCCTTAGGATCTGTTTAAACTTTTCTTGCTTGCAAGTACATACATCTATATCTTATTCATTAGGAATTTCATTATATAAGCAGAAAATAAATTTTGCTTCGTACGTTTTTATTTTGTTCAACAGTTTTAGGATGTTGAGTAATGTTCACCTTAATTGATTTTTCTTCTTGAACGGGGAGACCATATTTATGCTATACATTAACAATTCCGTAAATTTTTCGTCATTTCACTTTCAAATTTCAATGATTGAAATCAGACACCAAGACCTGTGCAAAAATAAAATAAAGTAACTAAAACAATCACGCACCAACAAGTAGTTCGATGACTCTCACTGTCTGATAATATCAATTCATAGGGCTAAAAATAGTTTAACTTATTTGCTGCGTTATGAAATCAATTGATTTTTTTTAATTACACTATAACACTTGTACCAGGTGTTTATGTTGTGGGTTTCTAATTACCATTCTTTACTAGTACAGATTGAGCAACTTTTCATATATTTTCAGGCAACTATTTGTATCTGGCGGCTGTTTCAATAAAAAATTCCAAGTCACAGTCTATACACCTGAGGAGTTGCAACATTCTAACTCTAATGCAAGAGAAATCGAGTTGCTTGATTTTTTCTCATTCTCCCAAGAGATTGCAATTTATTATGAAATTCTTCTCTGGGGAATGTGGTTCGGATGTCTTCTGTCAAATACTTCAATCCTTATGTTCATCCATCTATGGACATGAACTTGTTAAAGGTAACATTTTATACAAATTCAGAATTGCTGATTGTCAACATTTTCTTTGGCTAACTATATTTTGTGGATCAACTTAAATCTGAAAAGCGGGAATAACACTAGTACTATTTGGTGGTGTACGAAAGCATTCAAAAGACCAGAATAAAGTCCCTGTTAGATGGGTTATTCATGTCATAGATGTTGGTATGCTTCTATGTCATCCTTTCCCATGTTCACTTCTGGATTTTGAACAATTATTTTGAAAAGAATGCAGTGTGATCAATGAACAGACATCATAGATAACTTTTCATTGTCAATTTCTTAGGTTGTCCTGGACTTGGCAAAAATCAACTACGGCAAGCGACTGCAGCTGTCTCAACACATGGTATTTATTTTTGTGGTAATGCAGCAACCAAGGCCGGGCCTAACTGTAGCTGTTGTGAGGGATTCCAGGAAAGATGACCATGCTTTTGGGGTCGGTATTTGTCTTTTCTTAAGCACTAAGACGACATTTCCTATATTTGAAATCCAGGAATAAGTTCTTATAATGGTTGTGATTCTCTGCTTTTTTAATCGTGGAAACAAAATATTGTGGCTGCTTGATGATTTTGGAAGTCATTCATAATCTTTTGTTCCTTAACTCGCTAGTACTGTATAAATCCTTACATTCGGAGCCCGGGAAATGCTTATTCTGAGCAATAGCACAAGTCTTTCGGGCTTATTGCATACATAGATTTCACAAGTTGGTAAAAGTTGAACGATATTGGATCTAATCTTTCAACGTTTTACAATAACAGAGTGTAGTTGATTGAAGAGCGTTTTATATGAATGCTCATCTGATGATTAAAAGGTGATGATAATTTACTTTTTCCAAAATCACTATGGTACTTGTAGATGGTGGATGATGCTGTAAAGATGAATTTGATAAAATGTCTGCAGAACATCAGGCGTTGTGGCCCGAAACCTGAATTTCACTTGAATTCTTACGTTTCATTTTCCATGGCTAGATGTTCTTACATTAGATTATTGTAGGCCCTACTGGCAGAAATTGTACTTACCAACTGCGTGACCAGAATCATGAGCGGATGTTACACCAGTTACAGCAAGGCAACTGAAAAGTCTGGTGAGGCTGGCAGAAGCTCGAGCTCGAGTAGACCTCAGGGAAAAAATTACAGTCCAAGATACCATGGTTAGTCATTGAAGGATGTAGCCAAATTTTAATTTCTATAACTCATACTCGTCTTTAAATATTAGGCTTGTTTATTACTCACTTTTAGTTTTGTTTTTCACACTGTCATCGTCATCATTTTTAGATTTTTTTTTTTTTTTTTGTCAATTTTCAAAATGAAAAATGGGGAAAAAAAAATTAAAATCTTCTTTTCATAGTTTCTGATATTCGTTAGAATTTCCATTTTTTAGATTTTTTTGGAAGAATAAAAAACTAATTATAAAACAAAGGTTGTTGGTAAGCTTGATTTTTAATAACCGAATTGTGGTCGTATCACACGGATTCCATGAGAAAATTACAAACTTCACCTTGCACGAGTTTTTAAGTGCTAATTTCATATGTATTATTAACTTTGCAGGATGTGGTAGAAATAATGAAGGAATCCCTTTATGACAAGTATGCAGATGAACATGGCGTCCTGGATTTTGGTCGAAGTGGGGGAAATGAGTCAACAGAAAGAAGCCAAGTGATTTATGAGTGCACTCACAAACAATCAGAGTTGCAGCATAAAGACAGTTTTTCCTATCGCATTCGTCTCTAAGCTAACCACATATGCTATCGCCTGGAGGAAATATATAGCTTGGCAGATAGAATTGGTCGAGTAGCTGACATCGTTACCTTCATAGAAAATCTTGATAGTGTTTGATATCTGTTTTATAAGGGGCCAAAGACATACCAGGTTTAGTTCACAATCCTCTTAGCAAGCATAAAACCAATTAAAAAACAAAACTATGCATCAACAGATCATTATCAATCTTTGCACTAACCCATCCATGTTTTAAACAGGTGCTGTTCTCATCGTACACCAGTCAGTCAGCAAGGCCAGGAGGATAAAACCGGGCGATATTGAGAGGTCATACTTTTTTTACTCTATTTTTTCTCCCGCAATGTCTCCAGGCTACAGATGCCTCTTCCACAATACCAAGCACGTATTAATTATTAGTTGATGCTAAAATAATTGCATAGTATATACCAATGAATAAAAGTATTTAAACGGTACATAAAGGATGCTGTTCTGCTGGATAATATCCATATTATCTTTGCAGTTCACGCATTGTTTTTCATGTTTCAAGAAGCCCCTTTAGATAAATTGTGAATTCAAATATAGGTCATATATTCAAATTAGGATTGTCACAGAGCTTTCCATAAGTTGGAATGCACATGAACTAGTTCAGACTGTAGACACGCACTGCCACATAAATACATACATAATAAGCACTTTGTTTCATTAGCATTATGCAGTCCAATGTATTATCTTCCCTCAGAAAACTTTTACAAAATCAAATATGCAGTATAAATATTTCTACTTTTTCGTATTTTCTTTTCCTCCTTATTTTCTATTGGAATCCTTGACAATATACTACAGTGACACACCGAACGGTTGAGGTAGAGGACCAATGAGAAATAAGTTGGAATGATCCGAAGCCAGGCTTAATTTAATAATCACGATCTAAAGGCTCCAATCTCCACTCACTCCCATAATAAGAATTGGGCAAACCCAACCAAAACTTGAAAGCCTCAGCTGCTCTCTTCTTCTCAATCCTTCTATCCTGTCTGGCCTTTGATGCATGTTTACTAGTAAACATCCTAGAATGCATTTCCACGTAAATTCTACTGTACTTTGTCTTGTTGGGTGGAATCCCATACTCTTCCATACAAGCCACGATTTCTAGAGCCTTCCTAAAGAAAGCAGCCCGGACACATATATCGGCTAGAGTATCCAATAGCCCTTCATCAGGTTTCAAGGAAGGGGGAGATGAAGAATCAGACTTATGTCTATTCACTGAACATCTCTCCTTTACTTCGTTCCATAGCAGAAGGGCTTCACCTGGTTTTCTAGCTAAAGAAATTCCATTGGCGAGACTGCCATATGTAGAAACATCAGGGAAAAATCCATTCTCTTTCATTTTCTGGACTAATTGTTTTGCTTCTTCTATCAATCCTAGCCTACAATACCCTTCAATCAACATATTCCAGGCTACTATATCAGCTTTCACTCTAGGATCATTCAACATTTCATCAAACACTTTCCTCGCTAGCTTTGGTTGACCCGAATGAGCAAAAGCTTTCATCAGAGTGGTATAACTAACCTTGGTGGGTGCTATTCCTTTCGATCGCATCTCATTAAAGAACCCAAGAGCTCCTGCACTATCATCGACCAGTATGCATCCATCAATCAAGATGTTATAAGAAACCACATCAGGTTCAATGCCTGCCCCATTGACCATCTCCTTAAGCAGCTCCCTGGCCTTGTCCATCTGAAGCAACCTGCAATAACCCTTTAGGAGAATATTGTAGGTAATTCTATTAGCAGGACACCCAATTCTTGTCATTTCAGCAAGCACTTGACGTGCTCGGTCCATCGACCCTGCCTTTACCAGAGCCGAAACTACAGTCGTATATGATACATGATCAGGATGACTGGATTGATCACCCTGATTGCGCATCGCCTCGAGCATGCGTATTGTATCAGCTACTCGACCCTCATTCATATACCCTTTCATCAGAGTCGTATAAATTCTCGAGTTAGGAGAATAGGCTTTTGGCAACAACGGTGGCTCTGAATCACTATCTTCATTCAAATTAGGAAGCAACTTCTTGAATATCTCATCTTCATCTTCATCTTCATATTCATTCAAATCTTCCGCATCTTCGATCTCCTTCAAATTACCATCCCTGAGAATCCTGCAAATATCTCTTTTCCCTTCTCTCATTGCTTGAACTACCTTCTCAGCCGTTTCCAAATCTCCAAACCCTACATAAGCCGCCACAACCGAATGCAAAGTCGTCATACACATTGGAATATCCTTTGCAAGGATCATCTCCAACACATACACAATAAGATCCTTCCTATTGGCTCTCGCACAGAGCTTGATCATGACATTGAAAGTCAAAACATCAGGCTCAGCACCAAATTCTCCCATTTCCTCGAACAATTGCAGAAACTTCTCATAGGCACCCATGTTGGCGCAGGCATTGAGAACGCCGTTAAAGGCCGCTGTGTCCGGCCGCGAGTCAGCTGTTATTGCCGGATCTGCAAACCGGCGGAGGCGCTGAGTCACTGAACTGAATAGCTTGATTGCTTCTGCAGGTCCACCGTCTGGTGAAGCTGCAAGGCGGCTGACGACGGCGCTCCACGCTTTTACGTGGGGAAGGTAACCTGAACGAAGCATGGACTTAATGACAGAACTGGCGTAAGGAGTGTGTCCAGCCTTGGCGGCAGCAACGGCAAGGAGGCCGAGGGAATTGGCGTCGAGACGGTGGAGCTGGTTGTCATGGCGGAGGCGCGTGAGGATGGACTGAGCTCGAGTGAGGCTCGAAGGGGTGTTTTGGTAAGACAATTGAGAAACTAAACGGCTGAGACAAGTAGGGCTGGGTAGATTAGTACATTGGGTATACGTAATCCAGGCCTCATCCGTTTTCCTCTGGCGTAGCTGTGATAAGAGTCTCTGTTCTAAGGAACTGGAAGACGCATCGGATAGGAGAGAGAGGTCAGTGAAACTAGTTTGACGGGCGGTGCTGTGCACCAGGAAGGGGCGGACAGCGGTAGCGGCAGCGGCGGTGTCAGCAGTGGAAGTGGTGGTGGAGAGTGGTGGAGAGGGCCGAAGGGGAAAGGTTAAAGGGAGGTGCAAGTTAAGATTGGCAGTGAAGATGAGCATGGGGACGGTTGTGACGGAGGAAAAGGCGGCGACGGCGGCAGTGATTCATGGCTGCTCCATGAATGGAATAGAAGGGAAGAGATTGAGGGAGGATTTATCTGAAAATTGGGGGGAAAATGGGGTTTTAGAGAAGGAGATAATGGGAGTGAGGACACAAGTCCAGGTCTGTTGGGTGGATTATGGACACACTACGTTGAGCGCGTGGTGTCCTCATGTCCCTACTTCAGGAAGATATTATTTTCAAACTTCTTTTTTCACAATAATTTTTCAAATAAATATCTATTTCAAGATATCATCCTCATTCTTTTTCTTTGCTCTTCCTTTTCTTTTTCTAATTTTCATTTTAAATACTATTTCTATTTTCTTTTCTTTCTTTCTTTTTTTTTAATCATAAACCCTCATTCTTTCTACAGGCGAATATATTGTTTCACTTGGAAAGAAGAAAAGAAAAGATATAAAAGCCAAGGGAGTGAAGAAAGTATGTATATTCAGCTAATCTTTATATTTTCAATAGGTTACTTTTTTTTTTTTTTTTTGTTAAATGTTTTGAAACACAAAAGACCTTTCTAAAAGTGCAGATTTTATGGTTTCGTAAAATGGTATAGGAATAATTATTAATGGTACATTTTATGACTACCAACTTGAGTTTTTCAATGATTCAATATATATATATATATATATATATATATTGATATATAAGATTTGAATCTCAATTTTCAAAACAAATTCTATTAAGTTTATAATTTGAAAAACAAATTCTTTGGCAAGGCATTAGAGGCTATATGATTGAAACTCATTTCTAAACATACATTTAATCATTCATTCAAAATCAATTTTTGATTATACACAAATTACAAATAAAGAAATCATTTTGAATAAAATCACTCCTAACCATGCTTGGCTTGGTCAGAAAATTGAATAGATTAACGTCAAAGCCACACAGTTGCTATGCACAATAAATGAAAAGTAGAAAGAGTTAGTGGTCTATAAGGAAATATTTACAGTGCCAGCATGGGTTAAAAAGTAAAACGGGAGACCATGCCAATAATAAATCTAAAACCCTGCATTTCCTGTACAGCCTCTTATTCTACCCTATGTACACAAGATTTATGTACGTTGGAACTTACCCACCAGAACCAGATGAAGAAACCTCCTCTTGTCCACACCACAATCTGGCTGCCATTCTTCATCCATTTTCACCTTATCTACACAGCTGCCTTTGTTATTCTGATAATTACCCATTTCACTTTCTACGGACGGTAGAAATTTGAAGCTACGAAAGATGAAACGAGCCTTGTCCTTCTGTTATGGCATATAACAGCTTCTCTTTCGTTATCTCCTGAACAGTAAACAGATAGAGACCAAATTTGGAGTCACCATTTTTGTTGTAATGGAAAGAAAACCAATTTTTTTTATAAGAAAGGTTAGAAAAGTCCTTCACCTTTGAAGAGTAAGGAGGCAACTTGAGATAGTTTGCACAGGTCATCACGCTAGGTAAGTCGGAATCGACCATATTGCTAGAGTGCTGCATAAAAATATCCCAAAAAGGAAATTTGAGTAAAAAAAATGCTAAATTGAATCAAATATTTGAAGAGAATTTGTTGATAATAACAGACCTTTCGGACAATGGTCAACTTTGGATTGAGAGATGTAAAGCCTCCGGAAGGAAGCCTTGGCGCCCCAGTCACGAACTGTAGAAATGCCCGTTGCTGTTCATTGTCAAAGTCTTGGATAATTTCAAGCAGCTGAATTTTTTTTTTTAAAAAAAAAAATGGTAAGAATCTTGGCAACTAATAATATGCAGCATATTTGAACCAAGCAATAGCTAGGATTCACTTTAGAAACTAACATTAATAATGGAGGGGCTACTGGCCGTATATCCGTGGTCAAACTTTATATTGTCAAGGAGATCACTCAACTGCACCAAATGATGACAAAGATCCAAGTTAATGGATAATAACTTCAAGAGTAAATGAGACAGTTAGCTGATATACGTACGGCCCAAGAGTCCTGTTCTCCGCATATTAAACGCTCTAGTTCTTCTGCAGTAAAAACTTGAAGATGTTCTATGGGAAAAACCTGAGTGTTGACAGTAAGAAAAGAAGTACTCTGGTTATCAGTTAAGAACACGAAGGTACCGATAGATGCCCAAGGGGAAATAAAAGAAGTGTATTTTTATATGGTAATCAATAAATTTTCTTTAAACCAACTAAATTGTCGAGGGTCTTCTCTTTTAAGGACGAGAAAGACGAGAACGCTCGTGACATTTCATTGAAAGGTTTCTTGCATCTTAAAATTGCAGTTCATCCGTTCCTTATATGGAGCCTATATCATGACTTATACTCTCAATGTGGCACTGGTATGAACACATTCAGGAGCTTCCAACCATGGATTCCTAGTTCTACCCTTAAAGTTTGAATGAGATAATAGAAATACAACTGCACTTAAGAAAATGTAATCCTGTATCACGTCTAGAAATTAAAGCAGTTAATAATTATTTCACTGTAGGCATCGATGAAATAAAGAAGCTATATCTGAACCCTAAACAGAATTCCATAACTTTCAACCTATATATCATAAACTACATTCCCAAGATTACGGGCAAAATGAACATGGGAAGTATAATCTCCTGTAAGAGAGGCCACTGTGAATCTGACCTGATTAAATCCAGATTTAAATGCTTCTATTTGTGTCGAAATTCCAGAATATAAGGTAGCATCTGCAACAAGAGAGACATAATCCTCCAAATTTTTTGTATTTACCTGGGGAAATGGTCAAAGTGTATTTTGTGAGTATCCGTACAAAAGGATAAAACCATACACAGTGAAAATTGGCATTACCATTGAATTATCTTGAGAAGAAGTTAAGCGACAATCTGGATAACCAGGAAGAGTAAAATCAAGGCAAAGATCCTCAATATTGGTATCATGATAACAAAATTCAAGTTTAGACGATGAGTTTTCTTCACAAACAGATTCCAATAATTTACTTCTGTTGACCAAAGCTTGAAACTCTAGCAGAACGGTTCCGAGCTCTGGATCAAATGATTGGATATCATATATACTCACCTCCTACAAGAATAAACAAGAAATCAAATAATGGAAGACAAAAAAAGATGCGAGGAATGCACTTGAAAGAATTTCATGCAGGTACCTGCCCAAGTATTAGTTTATAGAAGGCTTTGGAGAAGTAGATATCCATAACCCTACCATCCTGAATGGCCTTTGCCACTATTTGTCCCATAAGTGTGAACCTTTTAATTACTTCAGAAAATTGTAGCTCGCCGATATCAACAGTTGATAGCCATGGACGGGGGAAAAGTCCAAATGGAGATTCTATAGTTTCTCTACCCTCAATGTTAAGACTCTTTCCAGGTATAAATGCATCGTGATCCCCTCTCCACATTCCAAGGCCATACTTCTGAAATTCTTGACTGACAAGAGTATAGAATTCTAATGTTGGACCAAGCCCAGTGCCAACTTCTTCATCATATTCCACTTCTAGGAGTACTTTCTGATGTGCATACTGATCCATCATTTTGGCAGCAGAAAGTAGAATTTTGTCGCGGAGTACTAATGCCTTCTTACGAGGCAAGCCACCAGAACTTGATCGTACGCCATTTGAGGTTCCCAAGTCACTGTATGATCTTACATATGGCTGTTGTGGCATGCCAAATACTACTATGCGAAAGTACTTGCGCCTTGCCTCAAAACTAAATAAGAAAGGGCATGAATCCATAAGTTCCTTACACCATAAAGGCATGCCACCGATAGAAACAGCAGAAAAGTCCCTCATCTGCTGTTCAAGTTTTTCAGTCAGTTTGCTGTTTACAAATTCATTCTGCGACACTGAAGGAACTGACAGCTTTATATTGTCCAAGGTACTAATTCTCCCTTCAGAAAAAGCACGGATTCTTTCATGTGACATAATGTGAAATGCCATTCTGTTCATACCCTCTATGATCCTTAGAAGAAATAAAACATCATAAACAGGACTTTCTTTTGCCAAGTCAGAAGGCAGATCACAATCTAGAATGCCACAGAAAAATGAAGAGAAATGCAACGTTGCACCTTTGTCGGATCCAGAAAAGAATTGGTTACAACTGTTGTCCTCCACCTCTCCAGCACGTTTATACATTATTGTATATACTTGGCTCCATACTTTCGTGCCAGATATTGCTTCATTTTCTTTGATGTGTCGTTGGAGAATTGTCTGGTAAAGTGTCAAGGTGGGCTCCAGCTGCTTTCCCTCAAGGTAAAGTAACAATTTGGGCTTCGTGCCTTTCTTACTGGAAGATGCAGAACCCAGTGATTTCTCATCAGTGCTGACTTCTACAGATGCCTGATCCAAAACAAGGTTAACATAAATTTATGAGTGCACAGAATATGATCAATGCTTCAATCATGGATTAAGCAGGCACTCAAAGAGACAATATAAGAAACATAAGCCAACCAATTACACGAGAATATTCTGCATGAAACCATAATATTTATCCTAATTTACTTGGAAGGAGAAAAATGCATCAGCTGAACCCAAAACAATGAAATGAAATTTGCAATGGATGAGTCTGCAAATTCTAGAACTGATCCATCTTATAACACGGTTTCATGTATATGCTTATAAAAATGATCAACTTATAGCATAAGTTTCATATGATTGTATTCCTTCACTTGAAATAATTAAACTCAAACCAAATGGATTTAGTTATGTTGGCCTTATTTGCCTGAATTATAATCACCCCTACTTCAAGTATCATACAATTTAAGAGAAGTTTATTGTTTTCTCAACATTACAAATATTTCAAAAAGAAAACAGGAAGGGACCTCAATTTCAGGCAAATCTGAAGACTTGCTGTTAGACCCCACTAGTTCTGGGTTAACACCAGAGTAAGAACATACATTTGAGAGTAGTTTAACTTGATGCTCCCTCAGGCTATCGGCTTCAGAGGACTGCTCAGCTTTTTTTCTGCTAACTTTGGGCCATAGAAATCCTTCAATGGCATTCAAAGAAGAAAAGGGGTCAACAGTCAGGATATCCCCAGTAATGTCACAGAGATCTGTTTCCCCATCTCCTCTCACAAACCGAACTTTCACACAAGGATGTGGTATGCACCGACCGTTTGGAACTGTAGCAAAATAGTTCCTATGTTTGAATCCCTGGCTAGAAATAACAGGAAAGTTTTCTAAAGAAGAAAGTGAGATCTGTAATTTCCTTAACAATACCCTAACTGGCAAGTTTACAGATGGGTGATCTGAACTAGAAAATAGTAGCCTTGCAAAAGCCTCAAATCTTCTTTCCATAATTGAAAATTGTCTAGATATAGTTTGTGGTTCTCCCTTTTTCCTCAGATACTGACCATTAGTTAGGTAATTTATAAATGACTTGACAATTCCACTTTCAATAAATTCAAAGGTGGATATTGGCTCGCCACACTTAAGCTTTGACATAATCTCAGCCAATAAGGCATAAAATTTTTCTTCATCCTGCCCTGGAGTGTCCTTGATTAGGGACAAGTTCAGTAGATCATCTAGGGCCCCAGAAAAAGTAAGAAGATTTTGAAGAATATCACTCACTCCTTTATCGGTGTCGCACAACTCGTCAGTAAAATAATTGTTTCTTATATGATTTGCAAGACTATAGACTGAATCGTCGTCAAGCTTGCAGCTGCCTGTTTCTGCCACCGAGGAGAAACAACCACTCGAAAAGGCATAACATAAGCATCTCCCATTTTCTCTTGTAGACTTTTGACATGAACCAAATGATGGGTGGACACTAGCAAACACTGGGAAAATCAACTGCTTATACTTCTCGGGGGTTATCAGTGCATCAATTGCAAAATAGACACCCTCCTTGACAAATGATTTCAAAAATATACTAGAGAGCTTTTGCAGGATAATCTCAGTGATTTTTAAAGCTAACATCAGCACATGGTGGTCTTTTCGAGTAAACACTCCAACCAGGAAACTGACAAATTAGACAGAAAAGATCATTAGACTTTCTGAAAGCAATTTGAAAATACCATAAAAAGGAATATCAGGCATCATTCACCTAGAAATGTTGGCATTCTGAAGCAACTCAACAAGCATGTCAGATTCACCCAGACAGATAAACTTGTAGATAATAGTTAGGCAGCCGCAACAAACATACAATTTTGCACCAGAACTAACCACCTGCAGCGAAAATGTGATGTTATAGAAGATGGGAAGGGCTATAGCTTTTTTATTAGCTTATAATAATAGCCACCTGAACTAGCAAAGGAAGTATATCCAAGCCAAACTTCTGCAGTTGCTTGGGATTACTGGCTAGAAATGACACTTTTTCAGACAATTGTTCTGCCTTTGCATCTTCAGTAGGGAGAAGCTCATTAAGCAATTTGAGGACTTCACATACCTGGACAAAAAACCAATCACAATACATCCCCAAGAATTTTAAAATTATCGCAAAAGCAGACCCTACAAACCTGGAGGGGAAAACAAGTGTAGAAAGACTTTGAAACTCTAGATCCAATTTAGGTCAATTATGAGCTATTGAACTATAACTTCTTTTGAGAAGGAAACTACGGGAATTTTATTGATAAATGAAATGAGAAAAGGAGTATAAAACACTCCTAAACTATAAGAGGGGAATTACAAGAAATCTCGTCAATTCATAATTAAAAAAGATAAACTGAAAACTTTAAAAGGACTGTTACATTTATAGAAAGCATTAAAAAGGAGCAAAATATTAAAATAGCCGTTCTCCTAGCTCAGGCTACCAAGTGAAAGTAAGGTAAAGTGGAGGCTAGGAGGTGGAGATGATATATACTTAACAGAGAATCTTGGTTTTTTAGCTTTATATTGCACGACATTAATATATCAAGTCGAATCCATGGCTTGAGATTTGGACGAAAACTTTTAGATAACTGTGGTTATCAATTAATATTCTGCAACACTTAAAAAAAGGATTTCTATGATTATAAGTGCTTTTTTCAAATTCTCCCTCCGTAAGTTCACTATAATTTTTTGTTTTAAAAGAGAACTGTCATAGCACAGTCAGTCTTCCCGTAGTTTCAAAAAACAGAACATGTTAAAAGTCTAATACCTGGTTGCGTTGCCCATCAACTACAGCACATGAAGACATCCCATGCGAGAGGTTGTAAACAGATAATATTTCCTTCAAAGTGTTGCTAATGTCTAGCTCATAAAGAGTTTTGAAAGCAACAATGGATCCTGAAGATAGTTTGACAAGTATACCAAGCAAATCCTGCGACGAAAGTTTATGGTCATTTCACCATTCTTCCCTAAAGATGATAGTAGAGGCATTACTAAAATAAAAATATATAAAATATTAAACCATTGGTTCCTTCTTGTATGATTCTCTTACATTGTAAATGGTCTGGGACAAAGAAGTTCGGCTATTCAAGTTTATAAGGCGAATGACTTGTTGAATCAGTCCATGCTGACAGAGCCCATCCAAAATCTCGCAGGATTGATGTGCACACTCAGCTATTTTGATCATGCATCGAGCCACATTCTCTACCAGCTGAAATGTGACAATATAGCAAGGAGAAGATTTATAATTTAAAAAAATAAAAATAAAGTTAAAATAAAGCAACATGAAGCATTCAATTTCAATTATTCAAACCTCCCCATCATCATGCTGAAAGAGATTGCATAGAATAGGAACAGCCTCAATTAAAGTTTGTGGACACTCGGAAGGAAGTTTTTTGCAGATATTCACCACTGTGCGAAGAGCCGTCCTCTGATCCAAACCAGATTTACACATTAAAATTTTCAATTTTCTGATCATGGGGTTTCGCAGGAACAAAATAATAGGAACATGAGCTCCACCAAGCTGTCAAGATTGATTTAACAAAAAGAAGGGAAAATGACTTACTTGTATGCTACTAGAAAAAAAATCAATAAAAGTTAACACAGCCATAACTGCACCACTCTCTAAGCATGCAACTGGGTGTTCCTGTGATATTCTTTCCAATGCTTGCAGACACTACATTAAAACAGAAACTCCTTCAAATTATAGCAACAGTATTCAGTATTCAACGATGAGCTATCGATTATAATATCTTGAAGAATATAATTTGATAAATGAACTAACAAGAACAATCAAGATAGCATGATGATATCACCTGTTCAGCAACATCCAAGTACACAATAACTCCTAGCCTCTGACAGAGGGCAGGAACTCCGCCATGGCGAACAATAAAACTAGATGCTCTGGGGTATGCATCGCATAAATAAGTTAAAGCCCTTAAAGCCAATAGCACTATCTCTGAGTTGCTATCAAGTTTCACCAGATTGACAAGAATTATAGATAACGAATCTGATGTCGTGCTCGATAGTGAACTTTCCATGCAGAATGATAAAACCTCACATAGATCCGTCAGCAGTAGTATTTGGGCAGATGTATCAGATTCTTCGCCCAAACTTGATAAAATCCTTTTAAATCGTTCGTGATCACTAGATGATCTTTGCCTCTGACAATTACGAAGATCACTATGTTTTTGTTCTGCATCATCTGAATCACAAGACCCGTAGGCTGAATCCTTATCATGTTCTCCCTCTGAACGACTGGAAGCAGAAGCAGACGATGAAGTGTCCATGTCATTCTCATGGATGCCAGGACTTGAATTAGTGGATGTCACGTGCATTTGCACAGATGAATTAGATGAGCTTGGTCTGAATTCCAATGAACTGCATGTCCGTTTATCAGCAGGTAATCTGTCCACCATTTCTGCACGCTTTTGGCCACGATTTCCCATTTATCATTTATTGGCTCTAATAGAGACCTAAACCTCCTATATAATTAAGAGATCCAACATCGCATAAGATTTACAAAGTTATTATGCTTCAATAATTTGCATATTATTAATGATCAAAACCAAACTATGCAGGAAGACAAAACTTAAATAAAAGACGCGGTAACAAATGATATTTGGCTCAACACTAACAATTTCACTTCAATAGATCGAAAAGCTCTCGGAAGTGATCATTCCAATCCAGAATCCACAGAATAATCAGATAGAAATTGGAACATTCGATTGAGAATTGTCTGCCTCAAACCTTAAGAGCTAAATATGAAATAAATTATGTACGCCTTAAATTTGAACAAAAAAAAAAAAAAAAAAATCTACTGCTTCAAGACTAACACAGGACCGGAAACCACCACGGATTAAGCCACCATTGACAAGTAAATTTTATATCATATATGCTTAACAATCTCCAACACATAACTAAGTTTCTCCAGTAAGCTCGAAACTAGTCCCCTTCTAACAGCCAAAATTAGACGAAAGCCGAAGCGAATACGATGAAGAACGATATCAAAAATTACGAATGTAAACACGGATTTACGATCAGACGAGAAAAAAATTATCTGATATTTCTTAGTACCTTAGCGCTGCAAACCGAAGACTCGCGAAATTCCGAAAGCACGATGAAAAATTACGAGAGTTTTTTCAAGGAAAAAACTTCACCATATACGCCGGAACGCAACTCCCACGGCTGATGCTTTTATCGTGATCGAAATTGTAAAGTTCTCTTGGGCGAGGATGATGAAAAAACAGAGAAAACGCTAGAGCTCAAAAGATATATATGAAAGACTGAAAGAACTGAATTTGTTTGATCAATATATATTTTATTGTTTGTTTCCTTTTTCATTATTCTCATCCTATTCTTAGTTTAAATTATAATTTAGTTTTTGATCTCTAAGATACTCCATATCAATATTTCTTTTTAAATAATATATTATCTTTAAAAAAAATGTTAAATTAAATCTTTTTCTTTTTCAAGAGCTAAATTCTCAAATATTTATATGAAATGAAAGGGTTAATGTGGGTTTTTAATTAAAATAGAATTTTAAAAATAAATTAAAACAGTGTCACATTGCAAATTATGATATTAATTATTTTGATCAAATCTTAAAATAAATTAGTTCGAGTTGATACGGTTGAAAATGAGACAACAATTTTGTAGAGAATGATAGAGTAAAATTGTATAACTATATACATATTAATTACAAGTGTATATTTCTTAAATGAATAATAACCTATGGGTCCTACTCGTCAACAACGGATTGGACCAATCTATAAATGATCGAGTAAGGTTAGAACTAATTAATATATTCAAAATACGAACCAAGAGGGCCATCTTGACGATTTAGATGCGGAATGTATTTGACCATTTTTTTCGCTCCATCTTAACTATATTGAGAGTAGATGATTAATTTTAAGTAAGCTGTCGATGTCACCCTAATCAGAGTATGTCATATTGATTATCGAGGAAATGGTTCAATAAAAGGCTTCCCGAGTCCAAAAATCATAAATATCCTCAATTCAGTTAGTTAGTGGAACAAAGAAAGTAAATTATTAGGCTTCGTCTAATTTACGACTTCTCCAGGTAGATATTATCTTTTTTTTTAATCTTTTTCTAACTAAATATAATCTTCTACTTTCCTTATTATCTTCTTTAGTCCTTTTTTTTTAATCTTTTTCGACTTCCCAGTAGATATTGTCTTTTTATAATCTTTTCCTAACTATTTAGTCTTTTTCAACTTTCCAATTATCTTCTTTAGTCTTTTTCGACGTCTTTTTTAATCTTTTCCTTTCAGACCTCCCTCAAAGTTTTTAAAACTAAAATTAATGAAATTAAAAGTTTAAAAAAATAGTAACAAATTTAAGATAAGAATCTAATTTATTTGTCAAAAAGTAATGGTAGAGAAGGTAAAGGACCCACACTTGATCATTTCTAAGACTTAGAAAATCAAAGCATGGTTTACAGCCTCCTTCTTTTAGTAACTTTAAGGTCATCTAAGGCTCTGCAGACCCACCATCCCACAATCATCGACTACATTCTTTTAAGTAGAAAAAGAAAATAAAATCCTCGAAACTAGTGGTGCTACTTTATACTGAGTTTGTTTTCAAGCCACAAATGAATGGGATCCCCCAGGAGTTGGTTGGAAATACTGTGTCCTAACTGCAATACAACACATAGAGCAATAACAATAATATTATACAAAGTTTCAACTCATCCTATACTACAACCATCAATCAAAACCCAACCAAACTTCTAATAAATAGACCTAACAAAGATCTCCCACATTCAACAGTTCTAATATTTGATTCGATTCGAGGCAATTTTAGTCGGTACCTTGCATAGGAACCATCATATGCTGGGCTTGTGACTGCAAAAACAAGGAAACATGGTGTTAAACCCTACTAATACAGAATGAACTAAATTTTGGTTTGGAAGATCCAAGCATCTAGATTTACCACTTTTGACCATTATGATCAAAAGGGGCATCCCAATACAAAGGATCTCAGGAAAAAAGTTGCGCTTTTTCTAGGTAAATAGCCTCTCCTTGAAACGAATCAAATTTATTTAGTAATTTTTCAACTAAGACTTGGATATGAGAGCTTTAAAACAAACCCCAAGTAATATGAGAAAAAGATAGTTTGCCCGAGGGAAAAAGCTTCAAGAATCATGAAGATATAAACAAACTAATTTGCTTAAAACGAAGAAGTAGCTTAAACAACTACATGAGGCATGAAAGGGCAAAGACAACTTAAACGAAGAAGTTCGTAGTAGATTCAATCTAGAAAAATGTGTGGTGCAACTGTAAATAACAAACGATGAGATTTCACGTTGATTGGAGAGGAGAACAAAACATTCTTTATAAGGGTGTGAAAATCTCTCCCTATCAAACGTGTTTTAAAAACCTTGAGAGGAAACCCAAAAAGAAAAACCCAAAGAGGACAATATCTGCGGGTGGTAGGCTTGGGCTGTTAAAAATGGTATTAGAGCCAGACACTAGGCGGTATTGCCGGTATTGCCAGCGAGGACACTGAGCCCCAAAGAGGGGTGGACACCTAGCGGTGTACCAACGAGGACGTTGGACCCGAAAGGGAGTGGATTGTGAGATCCCAAGTTGGTTAGAGAGGAAAATGAAACATTATTTAAAAGGGGGTGTGGAAGTCTCTCCCTGGCAAATTGCATTTTAAAATCTTTGAAGGGAAGCCCGAAAGGGAAAACCCAAAGAGTACGGACTTGGGCCGTCACACAAACATTGTCCAAAACAAATGAAATTCAACTTGTAACTTCAAGTCCCCAAGAATAGTTCTTGACATGATTTTTCCCTACACACCAACTATTCTGATGCTACAGTATGAACTCTAGCAAATTCTTGCGAAGTCTTGTGGCTACAATCGACAAACAGATGAAGTTCCAAACACATCCTTTAACAATTAGATGGATAAGTAATGGGGAGACTACCAAGGGCAATTGTATCACTACATGACTTCTAGTCAGATGGACAAGCACTCTTGAAAGTGCTCCCACTAAAAAGGTTTTTAAAGTAACTTCAAAATTTTCAAAATAACATTTAGTTATTATATGACTAACACCATAAACATGTTGACAGAAGTATCTAGTGAGCTAAAAAGACTTCCACAATCCAAATGTCTCGCCCATGTCACCAACATGTTTGGGAGTGATTTTTTGAAATGGTTAAAAAAACACTTTTCCATATTCAAAATCACTCCAAAATATACATTAACTGATTCAAACTCTATCAAAATCACTCTCAAACATGCCGGAAGTACTGGCAGAACTATTTCTTCGCCTCTTCAAAACACATAGTGAAAATACAAATTTCTAGAGAGGGAGTGAGGAGAGTACTTGAGAAGTCGCATAATTAACTCCTTGGGAAAACGAGCCTCCATGAGCGATCTATAGAATACAGAAAGAAAGAAATCTCAGACAGAAACACAAAGAATCAAGCTCAATGAGAAAAACAAAGACAAATTCTTATAATTCACCTGAGGAACAGAGGTTGGATGAGCTTCTTTCTTAGCCGACGCATCGCCACCTTTAGCAGACCCCTTAGTGTCACCCTGTCGGACAATACAAGCAAAATATACAGAAACCTCACAATTTCATCCATGGATGTCGACAAAATCACAGAGGCGTAAAGGACAACTCTATCTTACCTCCGTCTAAAACATCCCAAGTCCCAACCAGCAGGCAAACAAAGCAAAAAAAAAAAAACAAAGCATCCGCCCATCAGTTGAAGCGCAAGTAGAAAATTAACAAACAAAAAATGTACAAATAAAAAGTTGAGCCTAGATGCAAAGCTCCCTGTTAGAAACACATCAAATCAATCGTGAAAAGTGGATAATGAACAATATGCAAACTGTAAATTCTATGTTCTACAGTTCATCAGAGATTTAGCATTAGAATTAGCCGACGGACTACCTCTCTGTATTTCGTCAAGTAGGTTTTAAGCGGATCAATATAATCCTCAAATCCGAGAGTGGCCATCGCCCAAAGTAAATCATCGCCATTAATCGTCTTTCGCTTCTCTCTTTGGCATTTATCACTTGCCCTAGATTCAATTCAACCATAAAAAAAATCCCCGAAATTCAGAACATGGATTAGGCAAATAACAGCAATGGATAATAGAAATACTCCCGTACTCGCTGGTAATAAAACTGATGAACTCCGATACACATTCTTGTACGGTCTCCTTAGCATCCTTAGCAATCTTCCCATTAGCAGGGAGAGCTTTCTTCATGATCCTGCTAATATTCGCAATAGGAAGAAACCTATCCTGTTCACGAACATTAGACCTCGGACTCTGCTCGCCGCTCTCATGACTTCCTCCGCCGGGACTCGCCGGAGCATCAGCCATCTTCGCCAAAACCCTATCTTAAAAAACGAAACGGGAAACAACATGGTCAATCCGAGAGAGGAGGAAACAACAAAAGCCATGAAGAGTAGCAGAAAACGCAAGGTCGAGAAGAATTCAGAAGGAAAAATGGAAGATGGGTGAGAAATTAGAGGGGAAATCCGAGAAGGGAGAGAGGGGGGAATTGAGAGATTTGAAAGAATTGAAAAATGAAGAAAAGAAGGAAGTTATTGTTTTACCTGTTGGGAGAAACGGAAGATTTGTAATTTGGGCGCGAGAGAGAGAGAGGAGGAGTAAGATCGGGTGGAAATGGAGTGGTGGAATGGATCGGACGATGGTGAAGATAGGGAAAAGGAGACGACTGAGATGATAGAATCAAGTTTATCACCACCGTTCGATTTTGTTTTTTCCTTTTCAGGCAATTCAGTAGGGGAAAACAGGAAAACCAAAGCGCTTTCTATTTTCTTTTTCTTTTTCTTTTTCTTTTTTAATTTTCTTTTTTTGGGGATTTTATTTTAAATAAAATAATATTTTTCCAGTTTCCATGTTTTTCCGGGTTTTCCTGCGGCTTGCCGGTTTCTACTCTCGATTAAGTTCAACGAGTCGGATTTGAACACGTGTTTGCTTTTTCTCGCAGATGTTTTTCCGCCACTCGTTTAGCGGTCGCCTAATTTGCTAAACGACGTCGTCCTTTTGCCGACTGAAACCGGCTCTCTCTCCCTCTCTCTACTGACTCATTGATAGATATGTGGCCGAGTTACAGAAAGGCGACACGTTTTTATTCTTTGTCTAACTTGCATTATTTATAAGATAATTAAATATTTTTAAAATTCAAGATTTAATTTGATACTCAAAGCCCCAATTAAATTAGAATTGCATAATAAATTTATGAATGTAAGCATAATTTACCCTCTATGTATTAATCTAATTTTAAGAATTTTGTAAATTTAAAATTGTATCACTATTGACCCAAAATTTAAAAATTTAAAAATTTAGGACATGTTAAACATTTTTAGTGGGTATATATTAATCTTGTAATCCATCTATTCATAATCTATGATACCCAAAACACATATAATTGCCTTCAATTCCATCCAATTAAGTTTTTAGCATAAGAATCTTTGAAATTTTAGAAGAGCATCAAAACTATTTGAAATACTTTTGTACCAAGTATTTTAAGATGTCGATCTATATGCAAATCTCAAAAGAATTTTGTACCAACTTTTGTGGGTATGCCCATTTCCACTCATCTAGCTCTAGATTTGGCTCGGATTCTATTTATGGCTCTCATTCTCGTCGAAATGCATAAAAAATGGATGAAAAATGACAGATGTCGTAAAATAAACAAAAAAAAAACGTGGGTTAATAGAAGGAGAATGAGATTCATCAACTTTTTTTATTTATAAAGAATCAAGAATCAAGAACCATACGAGTTATTATGTTTGAGCATAAATAGTGGTGTATTTTATAGTTTTTTTTTTCCTCCACAAAACTATATGGATTGTAAATCACTCCAGGTGAAAACCACAAAATAATGACAAATGGAGTACTCAATGACAGCCCTTCCAAAAATAAGCTGTTCAAAAATTTACAACTAGCTATCCATCCATTTCATCTATTTTAAGGAGATATGTAAGAAGAGTGAAAAAATATGGGACATTGACAAACTTTGTGACCCAACTCCTGCAAGATAAAAGAATGCTAAAATAATGTGTTTGTACAATGACGATGACGACTACCTTGCAGTAGGTCGAGCCATGGATTCGTCAAACGACACGTAGTTTTCGTTTCCACATAAATCAAGAGATCCCATATTCAAAGAGTGGATTGAGTTTCTAGACATATCATCAGAGTTACCTTCTCTAGTTGCAGTAGCTTCCCTTTCAATCAAAAGTGAATCTTGTATCTCCTTCAGCACTTCAGATATGGATGGCCTCAGGTGCCCATGTGGCTGGACACACATCAACGCTTTCTCTGCAATTTTCCACATCGATTGAATGTCGTATTCGTTGCGTAGCGATGGATCGATGATTCCTTGAATGTCCCCGCTCTCGATGTGTAACTTTGCCTGCGTTACAATCAATCAATCAATCAATGTGCACCATTCACAATCCATTTCATGAGATTTTGCAACACTAGGACTGTGCACCATATTTCCGTCTCATTAACAGAACCAAAAGAATTAAACGGCTGAGTACCATATATGTTATAGTTTGTACTTTTGTTAAAGGAATCAAGACTTACCCACTGGACGATATTGCGGCAATTAACACCAAAGTTTACATTAGATATTGCTTCTTGACCAGATATCAACTCGAGAAGAATAACGCCAAAGCTATATACATCGCTCTTGTCTGTCAACTGCTGAGAGATATAATACCTGATAATAAAATAACGCAACAAGGAAAGCACCAAATAAGAATTTTTAGCAATAAAAAAAATCAGAATTACATTAGATTAAACGCACACCCACATTCGTAATGGTATGTCGAGACAACCTAATATATATATATATATATATATATATATATATGACTTTAACCTGAGAAAAATATATAATTCTCAAAGGGTGAAAAGCTTACTCTGGATCCAAATATCCTACAGTTCCCCGAACGATGCTGGACACGTGGGAGACACCATCCACCGCAAGCTTTGAAAGGCCAAAATCTGAAACCTTTGCTTTCATGTGCCTGTCAAGGAGAATATTACTGCTTTTCAGATCTCTATGAATAATTGCTGGTATGCAACCTGTATGAAGGTACTCGATCCCTGAAAACATAACAAGCAGAATGTATTGAGGAAAATATTCAAGGAAGATTCTTCCATGCACATGACAAAACAAGATACATATAGCTTTTATCCAAACCTCTTGCAGAATCTTCAGCAATCTCGAGGCGCTTAATCCAACTGATAGTTTTTTCCCGTACTAGTGGACCTGTACACAAACAAGAAGTTAGTTGGCTTCTGAACCTGCATTGTTCTCTGCAAACATAACATGCGGGCTTACCATAAAGATGTTCTTTGAGAGTTCCATTATGCATGAACTCATAGACAAGCATACTTCTGTCTTCTTCTTGGCAATATCCAAGAAATTGTACCAAATTTCTGTGATGAATCCTTGAAAGAAGAGTCACCTTCAAAACAAATTGGTCATCCATCAGCCACAAATATCAATTTCTAATGTCATTAGGTTTTATCTAATATCAATCCACTCAATGCAATAAGATAAGAAAGGAAATAGACATCTAGACGTTCTATTTTTGTTGCTTCTTGCACTAATTATTTGAAAGACAGTGGTCAGAGTCTCCTTTTCAAAAAGCATTTGTCCATGCGGAGAGTACATCACCAAAAAGGTATTTTAAAATTTATGAAAAGTACATGGACTAAGACTAAAATTGGACATTTGAAAGTACATCACCAGAAAGGTATTTTAACACTATTTTTTATGTCCCATGTTAGTGCATTGCATTAACTATAGACGAAGAACAGCTGATTATCTTTGATTAGACAGGGAAAGGAGCACAATGGCCAAACAATCCAAAAGGAATCGTGCTCTCTAAAGCTAGAAAGTCTTCTTAACTCTTCCTAATTACAATCTACCCTCCCTTGGCTCCCTCTCTCGTCCCTCCCTTGTGGAGATTGAGGACCGATTAAGCACTCTCCCTGACAGTATTGTTCAAATGATTAGCATACTCTTCACCCTACACTTAACAGGCCACCAGTATATCCTTGTGTATGTAAATTGATTGCGTGAATGCTTATGCTTCTATCTACACCTACTGCCAACACTTTCACGTTGTCCAAGGTGGAAAATAGGAAGGTGTTAGTTTAGAAATTCAAAGTTCTCCCTTAATGATGATGCTAACATTTTCCACTGTACACGGACCACCAAAGCTTGAGAATCATAATCAGGCACAAGATGAACTCATAACACAGCCTCGACAACATATTGAGTTCCGACTCATGACTCAACGGCAGAGGTAAGGAGCTAGGCTGAAAAACAGACCTTCTTAATTGTTTAAATGGTGAAATATTGAAGATATAAAAGTGAAAGGAGCAAGTTCCTCATTTTTATCATTTGATTCAATAGGAAGACACAAAATTGCAAAATTTTCAGAATGATTGGCTTTCTCCCACGCTTGAAGGTTTTCTAACTTTTTCCCGACAGCATACCCCTCCCTAGGCCCTCTTCTCTCATTTCTTATAGCACTAGTAGATCCCACTAAAAGTTCTCCCAAATGGTTGTGCACAAATATTTAGCTTAACCTTCTCCCAACACTTAATATCTCATCAGCCTCAAGACTCACGATTTAGTCAGTCCCACGTGGTCCTCTCCAGTTTCTACAACATAATTGACACGAAAGAAAAAGAACAAATGATATAAGAAAGTATCGTGTAACCCGCCAACACGACCAATGTATTAATGGAAATCACAAAATGACAATTCAAGTATAACGACTGAATTGAATGGAGGATCCGTTATACGAATATTACCTCGTTCGCAAATTCCCGCTTTCCCTGAAAGGAGTTATTAGTCAAAACTTTAACTGCAATTTCTTTTCCGTCATTTAATTTCCCGTAGTATACAACACCAAAACCTCCAGACCCAATTTTTCTTTCAAAATCTCTTGTTGCTTCTACAATTTCATTAACACTGAAGCAATGTGCGGTTTCCTTGGGGGCATCACCCTTTGAAGAGGCAAATCTTTGTACAGGCAAGGATTCTTCAAGTAGATCTGCTAAATTAATTTTTTTAAATATACATAACCATGTCAAATCAACTCATGTTCTTGAAAGGAAAAAGTTTCTGTATGTACCTTGTTCTTGATATCTTTTTCTTCCTTTTTGCAAAAAGTAGCAAGATACCACAGTAGCCAACAGCAGGACAAGAGCACCAATTACTGAACCCACAATGATATAAACGTGGTTCTTTTTCCCCCCTTCATGAAGATTGATGTTTCCAGAGTAGCTGTTAATCAAACGAGTGCACATAGTGAAGGCAAGTATAGAGAGAAATGAACTTGCTCAAAACCTTAAATAGTTGGTATACAAAGGGTAACAAGGCTTTTGGAAAAACAACAATTATTTTAAAAATGACAATCCATTTCGGACAAAAACCTGATTGCTTGCAGCAGTCATCCCAGGACTTATTAGGCAGGCCCGAAGAATTTATTTTCCTTGAAAAAATCACTTTTAAGATTATTTTACCTAGCATTGACCCACAGTTCTAAGGCTTTGTATAAATAAATACGACCATATATTGCAGACTAGGAATGATTTACAATCTGAAAGAAGGAAAATTCACAAGTGAATATTTATTAATCTCAAATCATCTAGTATTTCCACAACACTTTCCAGCACAACCTACAAGAATTCACCTCCAAAAAAAATTCAAAGTTCAGGATAATTTAAGAGCACAATGAAACAATCTATAGACCAAGTATGAATCAGAAACTCACTCTATGACTAGGTTTTTATTGAGAAGACCAGAAGGCACTGTTCCAGATAACATGTTATTCTGAACATACCTACAACCATCAGATGCATGAAATATATTAAACACCTCACTTGGAATCTGTAAATGTAAACTCTGTTAAATACTACAAAGTAGTCAATTCAAACATATGGCAAGAAAATCCTCAATACTTACAGCTCCCGTAAACTTGGTAGATTTGCTAAAGAGGAAGGCAACTCTCCAGTCAACTGGTTGTTCTCGAGATGGCTAAAGAAGCAAAGATCTCAGTCAGCTTAAAAACCTTCAACAGAATATGAGATATAATTGAAGTCATTTGAGATTACAGGATTTTTAAGTCCGCGCATCCAGTAAAGTCTGGTATAGGACCTACGAACGAATTTCCATCAAGCCATCTGCATAGAGGCCACAAACAGATGGTAAACCAAAAGAGACATGAACCTTTATGGATATAGAATAGAAATAAGACAATTGGACAACCAAGAAAATGTATACGCAAAATGGAACTTACAATTCAACTAAACCGCTCAACTTTGCAAGGTCTGTGGGGATGCTCCCCGTCAAATTCTTTTTGGACAATGAACTAACAAGTGCCAAAGGAAGATATAGTAACTGGAATGATCAAATATAGTTGAGCACAAATAGACTTGAAAAATGGCTGAAATGGCAACAACTTTTACATTTTAACTATTCTTGACCGTGGATCAGAGTTACATTGCAACCATGACCAAGGAACTGGCATGCATGGATCACCACCTTCATCCCAATCTGAAGATGAAAATTTTGAAATTACACTAGCAACAGCTGCTCCTGAAGTTTACATGTTCCATTAGCAAACATAATCAGCAAAGATAAATACACTATTATAGGACCAATAAATATATAACATACGAGAGTTTAAACTTGGAACCAATTTGAATTTAGGCTTACCATCTAGAGAACCATCACTTTTTTCAAGATACTTGTTAATCTCCATAGCGTTTAACAGAGGTCCCAACGAAGAATCTGATGTTTTCCCAAACCGAAAAGATAATACAAAAGGGAAGGTTAAGTTGGTAAAACCAGGCTCATAAAGCCGATATTTTCCTTGAGCATTTTCTTCAATGTTGACTACAGCTTTGCTGATATCAGGCATGCCGGGAAGTACAAGCCTGAATTTTCTCGTATCAGTTGGACCCAAGTCTTCAATTTCCGCGAAGTAGGTGACAGCCCATCCAAAGCCAGGGAAACCATCCAAATTTAACCGGTAAGTTAATGAACCATTTCTTCCGACTACAGCCGTCTGCATAACTTTTTGAGGTGGCCTTTCATCTCTATCTACATCTATTGGCATTTTAGTGGAAATTTTTTCTGTACCAGCAGCAACATCAACAAGGTAATTTGCTTTTCTCACAGAGTCCGACTCCCATATCCGGTCAAATGGATCATCAGGATACCTGCCGTGATGGTTTCAAGTTACTAATACATTAAAAAAAAAATTGATCTTTATATAAATATTAAAAAGCATTCTCACAACAGATGGCACTACGAAGCTTGGTAAAAAAAAAAAAAAAGAAATCCAGTTATTGATTGTTTTATTTATTTACTGCTGGCTGCTTGTGGACCTATTCCTGCGGCTATAATATATGAGTATATGAGAAAGCAACGATACAACAAGTGCTGACTAACCTTACTGGAGCTTCGGAATCTGCACCAAAATTAATCCTTGCTGAGACACTCAGGTAAAACTGATCCTCAAATTCAGTATAGTAGGTAGAGCCATTAAATTGTCGAAGCTCAAGCGTGGATATGAATGGCTGCCCAGTTGTAGCATTTGACAAACAGACGCTTACTGTTGGAGTTGAAGCCAGAAATATGAGCTCTCGAACTTCTATAGTGTTGGCATCAGATATGACAATTGTTGACCAGTGAGTTGCCCCAAGGGAAATATCAAATTTTGGATACACGTTGTTATTGTCGAAGTTACCATATAAAAATGTTGCTCTGAGAAGGTAACGTGTTCTACTAGTAACATTGAGTGAGTAGCAGTACTTCCTGGAATCAGCAGGGAAGTGTCTTAAGGTCAAATATTGCTTCTTTGTCTCATTTGCAACAGAAATGTTAATTGCTTCTCCAAAACGAATTTGAGTATCTGGAACCCACTCCAGACCAATATCGTCAGTGAAACTTTCTTGACCTCCACAGTCCAAACTTACAAACCCTACTCCACACAACATACAGAATACTTTAGATTCGTAGTAAATACTTAACCATTCGGTTTAGCGATCTCTATAGTCCATATTGAGAATAAACATGGTAAAAATTACTACATGGCAAGCTTCAAAAAGACAAACCAAATAAAGAAGATGAAGAAATTCTTAGAACTTGTAATAGTAATGTTCAAAGAGAATTTGGCAAGCTTCATACAACGACAACCAAATAAAAAAGATGAAAAAATTGACACAGAAATGTTCAAAGGGAAGAGGGAACAATTAAAAATCACTCCAACATTAAATATTAAAAAACCATGCGGTACAAATTATCAAGTTAGTCAACACCAAGTCCAAGATATAAACATCAGAATATCAGCAACAACATTCAAATACCAGAAAGGATATCTAGCATCAATATAATCACGCTCTTTCCGTAATTGGATGTATTCTTTTGGATACTTTCAATCAAAGTTCAAGAATGGAAAGCGTCAGTCATCAACTAAAACCAAAAGTTTAGGTAATGGTGACGGCAGCGATAGATTCTAAGACATCTAAAATGCATTCTTCATAGACAACAAGCCAGAATCTAACAAACACTGCAACAGCCATTGAGCAGACCGGAAAGAGTGAAAACTGAAGACTCGGAGATAACGCCATATAAAACTTGACAAAAACAAAGAAACCAACAACCGCAAAGCTCGATAAACCTCGCGACATAAAAGTTAGTCGAAAATGAGTATAAAGTCCAACGAGCATGGAAAATCACTGAAGAAGCTGGAAAAACAGAGATGGAGTAGATACCTGGCATCTGAGCAAAGCATGCGTGGAAAAGAAAGAGAAGAAGAAGAAGCAGAAGCTTAGTCTCCATTTTAGCGAGCGTGAAGAAACGATTGGAAAGAAGATTCAGATATCCGTCATTCTTGAAGCCATTGAAGCGATTTGAGAGCTTAAGAGAACAGAAGGGCAAGAAAGTGGCGCACAGAAAGTAAAGTAAGCAAGAAAGAACGATGGGTATTATTATTAACAATTCTTCAATTCAATAATCAATCGCGAAATGGAATAAATGAAAGAGAGAGAGATTGGACTGAGTCGAATTGGCGCCTTCTCTCTCCCTCCTTCGAGCTCGGCTCATTCTGTTATTTATATATTTATATATATATATATATATATATATATATATATATTTTTTTTTTTTTTTTTTTTTTTTTTTTTTTTTTTTTTTTTTTTTTTTTTNGTTATTTATATATTTATATAAATATATATTTTAATAAACCTTCCAACATTAGTGTGAGGTATATATTTCTATTCTGTTATTTATATATTTATATAAATATATATTTTAATAAACCTTCCAACATTAGTGTGAGGTATATATTTCTATTCTGTTATTTATATATTTATATAAATATATATTTTAATAAACCTTCCAACATTAGTGTGAGGTATATATTTCTATTCTGTTATTTATATATTTATATAAATATATATTTTAATAAACCTTCCAACATTAGTGTGAGGTATATATTTCTATTCTGTTATTTATATATTTATATAAATATATATTTTAATAAACCTTCCAACATTAGTGTGAGGTATATATTTCTATTCTGTTATTTATATATTTATATAAATATATATTTTAATAAACCTTCCAACATTAGTGTGAGGTATATATTTCTTTAAATTTTTTAAGAAAATACAAGCTAATTTTTTAAAAATTAATGGTAAATTTAAATATTTTTAGGACAAGAAAAAAAAACGGTAAGAAAATAAGCATGATTTCAAAAAAAAAAAATAAATATATAAATAATTATATCCTGCCTGCAACATGGTCACACTAGCATGTGTCGATCAAATTCTCGCCCACAAATCGATATAATAGTTTGTCCTCACGCGTAAGCTTTTTTTTGTAACATTTTCATTTTCAAAATGTCTCCCAACCTATAAATTTTCAAAGTAAAGCATACTAAATTTGGAGTTTTTAAGATCGAACCATAAAAAACATGTACGTTGTTAGTATAAGTAGTAACTTACAATTTTTTTATAATTTTATTCTCAAAATCACTCTTATTCAAATGTGGTGTTGATTAATTCATGTACTCCTCTTTTACTTGAGTGTTATATGTCCATCAGTTTTTATCTTGATTCGTTCGCCTCAAACTACCTCTTATTAGGAGATGTACCGCTTCAGTACTATTTATTCTATAGTTATTAATTTCACTGAATTTAATTAATTAATTTTTTTTTTTTTTGACAGGGTCGGGTCATGGGGATGCGTGGGACCCAGCAGAAAGGTGAGATACAAATATACAACGATGAAAAAGCTGGAGTAGACAACAAGGTACGGTAGGCTGTACACGTGGACGAACGTGATTTAGCGCAGAAGGGCCCCACCACTAGGTTGCATCCGCGTCACAATGCATCTAATTTCAGCTGGAAAGGTATAAATAGAATAATAGTCAATAATTATTAATCAAAGATAATTTAGGGTTAAATTGATGATTATTGTTAATTATTGGACATCGGAAAAGGATAAAGAAAAACCGAACATCGAAAGTTGCGCACGTGCTGTCGGTTTGGTTGGGCGTACGGAAAAAATAATAAAACGGCTGAACCGGCGAACCGAATTGACCGGCTCGTTGGCGGGAATTAATAGTGAATTCCGAAAAGAAAACCAATTGATTAGGATTCAAAGTAACTTTCTGTCTGTGTTGAAAAAAAAAAGTATTGAAAATAAAAAAAGAAAAAAGAGTTAGCTTTTATGACTTTAGTCTTTAATTCTTTGAATTTGAAAAAAAAATTATTTTAATTTTGTTTCGATATAAATTATTTTAATTTTTTATTTCAACGATATACGGAAGGAAGGGTTTGAACTCGTAACATATTGGTCGATAATTATATAATCTATCGAGATATTAAATTTTAAATTTTATCTTCGCAAATCCACTTATTTAACATTCAAAATAAAAATCCTTTTTATCGGTTAAAAGGTTGACATGCTCGTTTTTCACAAGTTTAATAGTGTAATCTCACATTATTTCAAGCTTTATATGCGAACCTATAAACTGATCAACCTGACGATGTGGTATTATGAGAATATTACTATGAATAATATAGCGTGGAAGCTCTCGCTTTATGTTGCTTTCAATATTAAGTTTCCGTGCATTGCTATCACTTCCATTTCCAACCTAAACTTTCTTTTTTTTTTATTTCGAGATTCTTCGGAATTAAGACTTTCTTTTTTTTTGAACAAATCTCTTTTGATTATACTTATTTGTTGGCTTTTTGGCCTTGATCTCATTTTAATTAATTTCAATCAATTAATTGATGTTTTGATGATAACAAACCTACTTTTTAATTATTAATTATTTTCAGTATTTTGAACTGTCCAACAGTATAAGGTCGGGAATAACAATTTCAACGACTTTTCAATTACTCAAATCAGAGCTAAAACGAAGAAATTACAGTCGAGACAACATACCCGACGTGATGATGTGGCAGCAAAATCAAAATGATGGACAAATCAAGATATATCAAAGTATGACATTTATGATTTTTGGAGAGTAACAAATGGTGGAGTTTTTCTTATTACTATATTTTTAAATAAAGTTATTTTTACAAAATATAAATTTGAATCTAACCGTTACTCACATCGATTTTTATTATTACTATATTATATTATTATATTATTATATTTTAAAATTTTGGTGGTTACTCACATAGTTTTTATTATTATTATATTATTATATTTATAATAAATTTTGAATTTCATTTGACCGTTACTCACATAACTTTTTATTATTATTATATTATATTACTATTATATTAAAATTTTGAAATAAATGAATTTAGAAAATTTTCTTATTTATTTACTTTTAATCTCCACCTTCCATTATTCCTAACACAATCCAATGGTCAATATTCAATCCTACATTTTGCCACTTTTCTCCTCTATATAAACTCATCTTCCCCACATTTTAAAATACACAACTTACATACATCTCCAATCCTCATTTGTTCAAAGTCTCCATTGTTTGTTGCTCTCTCCAAGCTTACAAGTTCATTTCTTTTCATCTTATTCTTGAGAGGGATTATTTTTGTATTGTGAGGAAATAGTTGTGAGTATCCCAAATTGTAAATCTACTCTTTGAGAGAGTTGTGGTGTGTTATTATCAAACTCAAATACTTGTATCGGTTTGATCCTGCGCCGTGGAAAGGATTGAGTTTGCTCTTGAACTCGTAAAAAGAGCGGTGTAGCGGTTTGACTCAGATCCGTGGAAAGAGTCGAGAAAGTTCTTTATTCAAATTCCCAAGAGGCGCTTGGGGAGTGGAGTAGGTCGAGTTTGACCGAACCACTATAAAACTACGGTGTCATTTTCTCTAACTCTTTTCTACTTAATTTCAAAATTATTATTGTGATTTATTGCATGTTCTACTTGATTATTGTTTTGACTTGAATTACTTTGTTATAGTAATTATCATCTTCTACTTATTTGCAAAAAGTTTCATCATTAGAAAAATTAATCACGTTTAAACACTTTTATCGTTAAAACCCTATTCACCCCCCCTCTAGGGTTGCCATACCGATCCAACAATTGGTATCAGAGCAGGTTGCTCCTATAGATTTTTTATCTAAACTTTATTGTTCGAGCTTATGGCAAACCTACGTGTTAAAAATGGTTTTAGTGAAGGACAATCAACTTCTAGGCCACCTTATTTTGATGGAACAAATTATACATGTTGGAAAGCTAGGATGAAAATTTATTTGCAATCCGTTGATTATCAATTGTGGTTAAATGTTAGTAATGGTCCTTACATTCCAATAAAAATTGTTAATAATATTGAGGTGTCTAAATTAGAAAATGAATTTGATGAGCATGATATGAAAAAATGTTCTTTGAATGCTAGTGCTATCAATTGTCTGTATTGTGCCTTAAGTAATGATGAATTTAATAGAGTATGTATGTGTTCTTCGGCATATGAAATTTGGAAAACTCTTGAAGTAACTCATGAGGGAACCAATCAAGTTAAAGAAACAAAAATTAGCATGTTAGTTCATAATTATGAACTATTTAAAATGGAGGAAAATGAACCTATTGGTGATATGTTTACTAGATTTACTAATATTTTAAATGCTTTGAAAAATCTTGGAAAAGTATATTCTACTTCCGAAAATGTAAGAAAAATTCTTAGGTCTCTGCCTAAAAGTTGGGAGGCAAAAGTGACGGCGATTCAAGAAGCAAAGGATCTCACAAAGCTTCCTTTGGATGAACTAGTTGGTTCTCTCATGACACATGAGATTACCATGAACGGGCACATGGAAGAAGAATCCAAAAAGAAGAAAAGTATAGCCCTAAAGTCCATCAAAGTTGACTCTGAAGATGAGGACGTCCTTGATGAAGATGATGTCGCCTACTTCACACGTAAGTATAAAAATTTTATTAAAAGGAAGAAACAATTAAAAAAACATTTCACAAATCAAAAAGAGTCAAAAGGTGAAAAGAGCAAAAACGATGAGGTAATATGTTATGAATGTAAAAAGCCGGGTCATATAAGAACGGATTGTCCTCTCCTCAAATCATCTAAGAAATCCAAGAAGAAAGCAATGAAGGCTACTTGGGATGATAGTGATGAAAGTGCAAGTGGAAGTGATGAAGAAGTAGCAAATTTTTGCTTCATGGCTCATAGTGACAAAGAGGATGAACAAGAAGATGAGGTAACTCTTGAATCTCTTTCTTATCATGAATTATTTAAACTTGTTGATGAGATGACAATTGATTTAGAAAAACTTAGTTCAAAGTATGTTGTGCTTAAAAAGAAATATAAGACTTCAATTATTGAAAATAAGTCTTTACTAAATGAAATTTCTTGCTTAAAAGAGAAGTATCATAATATTGTTAAAATTGATGTACCTTGTGAAAAGCATGTATTTGATTGTGATGAGAAAAATGCATTACTTGATAAAGTCAAGTCTCTTGAGCATGATTGTTGTGAAAAAGATAAATTAATTAAATTGCTCAAAGAAAATGAATCAAATAATTTGCAAGAACTTGGTAGGGCTAAGGAGTCTATTAAAATGTTAACAATAGGTGCTCAAAAATTAGATAAAATACTTGAAGGAGGTAAGTCATATGGTGATAAAAGAGGATTAGGCTATATTGATGAATGTTCTACACCTTCAAGTTCTAAAACAATATTTGTTAAAGCATCCCCTATCTTGTCTAAATCTAGCAATAAATTTGTATCTAAGTATGATAAATCTAGATTTGTGCCTATATGTCATTATTGTGGTGTTGAAGGTCATATTAGACCTAAGTGCTTTAAATTGAAAAATTCTCAAAACATTCCTTTAGGAAGAAAAGTTTCTCAAAATACAAAATTTAACAATGTTTTAGAAAATAATTTTTCGAATAAAAATAGAATACACAAATTTAGTCCAAGAAATAAATTATTGCATAATGTTGTTTGTTTTTCATGTGGTAAGTTTGGACATAAAGATTATTCTTGTTACTTATCTAAATACAATGTCTTTAATATGAATGCAAATATGAAATGGATTCCTAAATTTGTGAACACTAACTTTCTAGGACCCAAACAAGTATGGGTACCAAAATGTCAATTTTGAATATCCTTGTTTTTAGGTTTGTTTGAAAGCCTCCAAGAAAAATAAGTGGTACTTGGATAGTGGCTGCTCAAGACACATGACGGGTAATCCATCCAAGTTTGTGAATCTTTCCAAGAAGGATGGTGGCTTAGTAACCTTTGGTGATAACAAGAAGGGTAAAATAATTGGTAAGGGTACTATAGGTAATGACTCTTGTACTCTCATTGAAAATGTATTGTTAGTTGATGGTTTAAAGCATGACTTACTTAGCATTAGTCAATTATGTGATAAAGGTTTTAGAGTTGTATTTGATAAGAATAATTGCATAATTGAAAATGCTAGTGATAGAAAAGTTTTGTTTGTAGGAAATAGAGATGATAATGTGTATACTATTGATTTGAATGATTGTCCTACAAATGATAAATGTCTTTCGGTTTTGCTTGATAACTCTTGGCTATGGCATAGAAGACTAGGACATGCTAGTATGTACTTGATTTCAAATATTTCAAAAAATTCATTAGTTAGAGGTCTTCCTCAACTTAAATTTGAAAAAGATAAAATTTGTGACGCTTGTCAAATGGGTAAGCAAACTAAGTCTTCTTTCAAATCTAAAAATATGATTTCTACTATTAGACCTCTTCAACTACTCCATATGGACTTATTTGGCCCTTCTAAAATAGCTAGTTATGGAGGAAATTATTATGCTTTTGTTATAGTGGATGATTTTTCAAGATTTACTTGGGTTTTGATGATAAAACATAAGAATGATGCTTTGAAAAGATTTGCTAGTTTTGTAAAAAGAGTTCAAAATGAAAAAGGATTTTTAATTACTAAAATTAGAAGTGACCATGGGGGAGAATTTAACAGTGTTGCCTTTCAAAAATTTTGTGAAGATAATGGTCTTTCTCATGACTTCTCCTCTCCAAGGACTCCTCAACAAAACGGTGTGGTTGAAAGGAAAAATCGTACTTTACAAGAATTTGCTAGATCAATGTTAAATGAGTATGATTTACCTAAATATTTTTGGGCGGAAGCCGTTAATACCGCTTGTTATATTTTAAATAGAGTTTTAATTAGACCTTCATTAAATAAAACTCCTTATGAACTTTGGCATAACAAAATTCCAAATGTTGGGTATTTCAAAGTTTTTGGTTGTAAATGTTTTATTTTGAACAACAAAGAAAAGCTTGGAAAGTTTGATTCAAAAACGGATATTGGTATTTTTCTTGGCTATTCATCTACTAGTAAAGCTTATAGAATTTTCAATAAGAGAACTCTAATTATTGAAGAATCTATGCATGTGGTATTTGATGAATCTTGCAATAATATTTCTAATGAGTCTATTTGTAGTGATGATTTAGAAAGAAATTTTGGAGACTTACTCGTTAGTGACAACGGCAAGGAAATTGTTACGAGTAAAGAAGAGATGAGCTTAAAGGAAGAAGGTTCTTCATCAATGCCAAAAGAATGGAGGTATGCCTTGTCTCATCCCAAGGACTTGATTCTTGGTGATCTCGAACAAGGTGTGAAAACTCGCTCTTCTATTAATTTATTTAATAATCTTGCTTTTGTTTCTCAAATTGAACCAAAAAGTCTTAAGGATGCCGAAAATGATGAGTTTTGGATTTTAGCCATGCAAGAAGAGCTAAATCAATTTGAAAGGAACAAAGTTTGGGAATTAGTCCCGAGGCCATCTAATACTTCTATTATTGGAACCAAATGGGTTTTTAGAAATAAAATGGATGAAAATGGGAATATCATGAGAAATAAAGCTAGACTTGTAGCTCAAGGTTATTGTCAAGAGGAAGGCATAGATTATGAAGAAACTTTTGCACCCGTTGCTAGATTAGAAGCTATTAGAATGTTACTTGCTTTTGCTTCTTACAAAAATTTTGTATTATATCAAATGGATGTGAAAAGTGCATTTTTGAATGGTTATATTATGGAGGAAGTTTATGTAGAACAACCTCCCGGATTTGAAAATGTAGAATTTCCTCATCATGTCTATAAGTTGAAAAAGGCTCTTTATGGCTTAAAACAAGCTCCAAGAGCTTGGTATGATAGACTTAGTAATTTTCTTATTGGGAATGATTTTAAAATGGGCAAACTCGACACTACACTCTTTATTAAGATTAAAGAAAACGATATGCTATTGGTGCAAATATATGTGGATGATATCATATTTGGTTCTACTAATCCTTCTTTATGTGAAGAATTTGCTAAATGTATGCATAGTGAGTTTGAGATGAGTATGATGGGAGAACTTAGTTTCTTTCTTGGACTTCAAATCAAACAACTCAAGGATGGTATCTTCATCAATCAAGAGAAATACACTAAAGATTTGCTCAAAAGATTCAAGTTCAATGGAGGTAAGATTGCAAGAACTCCCATGAGCACATCCACTAAGCTTGACAAGGATGAAAAAGGTAAAAGTGTGGATATTAAAACTTATCGAGGTATGATTGGATCTTTACTTTACTTGACCGCTAGTAGACCCGATATTATGTTTAGTGTATGTCTTTGTGCTAGATTTCAATCTTGTCCTAAGGAATCTCATTTACATGCCGTTAAGAGAATATTTAAATATTTGCTTGGAACTATTGATCTAGGATTGTGGTATCCTAGAAATGTTGAATTTAAATTGATAGGATATTCTGATGCGGATTTTGCCGGAAGCTTACTTGATCGTAAAAGTACTAGTGGAACTTGTCAATTTCTTGGTAGTTCCTTAGTTTCTTGGTTTAGTAAAAAGCAAAATTCGGTTGCTTTATCTACTACCGAAGCGGAATATATTGCGGTTGCTAGTTGTTGTGCTCAAATTCTTTGGATGAAACAAACTCTTTGTGATTTTGGATTAAAGTTTCATAGTGTGCCTATATTTTGTGATAATACAAGTGCTATTAATTTAACTAAAAATCCTATTCATCATTCTAGAACTAAACATATTGACATTAGACATCATTTTATTAGAGAGCATGTGCAAAATGGACATATTATTCTTGATTTTGTAAACTCTAATAATCAACTAGCCGATATTTTCACCAAGCCATTGAATGAAGAAATTTTTTGCAAAAATAGGCTTGAGCTTGGTATTATTCGTTGTGATATATCTTGAATTTTATAATTTTTGAATGCATGTTTTTAGGGGGAGCCATTACGTCATTCTTAAATGTATTCTCTTTCGATTGTTCTTTTTGATGATTACAAAGGGGGAGAAAATTAAGAAAAATATGCTCTAAGTTTGTTGTTTTATTATTTATGAATCATTTACTTGTTTTATGTTTTCATAATTTCTTGAGGCATTAATATAGGGGAGAATATGCTTGAGTAAAATTTATGATAATATATTAGCATATATTACATGGATGGTGTATTACCTTGGTTTTTATGAATTTTTCTTGAAATGGTTTGTCATCATCAAAAAGGGGGAGATTGTTGGCTTTTTGGCCTTGATCTCACTCTAATTAATTTCAATCAATTAATTGATGTTTTGATGATAACAAACCTACTTTTTAATTATTAACTATTTTCAGTATTTTGAATTGTCCACAGTATAAGGTCGGGAATAACGATTTCAATGACTTTTCAATTACTCAAATCAGAGCTAAAACGAAAATTACAGTCGAGACAACATACCCGGCGTGATGATGTGGCAGCAAAATCAAAATGATGGACAAATCAAGATATATCAAAGTATGACATTTATGATTTTTGGAGAGTAACAAATGGTGGAGTTTTTCTTATTACTATATTTTTAAATAAAGTTATTTTTACAAAATATAAATTTGAATCTAACCGTTACTCACATCGATTTTTATTATTACTATATTATATTATTATATTATTATATTTTAAAATTTTGGTGGTTACTCACATAGTTTTTATTATTATTATATTATTATATTTATAATAAATTTTGAATTTCATTTGACCGTTACTCACATAACTTTTTATTATTATTATATTATATTACTATTATATTAAAATTTTGAAATAAATGAATTTAGAAAATTTTCTTATTTATTTACTTTTAATCTCCACCTTCCATTATTCCTAACACAATCCAATGGTCAATATTCAATCCTACATTTTGCCACTTTTCTCCTCTATATAAACTCATCTTCCCCACATTTTAAAATACACAACTTACATACATCTCCAATCCTCATTTGTTCAAAGTCTCCATTGTTTGTTGCTCTCTCCAAGCTTACAAGTTCATTTCTTTTCATCTTATTCTTGAGAGGGATTATTTTTGTATTGTGAGGAAATAGTTGTGAGTATCCCAAATTGTAAATCTACTCTTTGAGAGAGTTGTGGTGTGTTATTATCAAACTCAAATACTTGTATCGGTTTGATCCTGCGCCGTGGAAAGGATTGAGTTTGCTCTTGAACTCGTAAAAAGAGCGGTGTAGCGGTTTGACTCAGATCCGTGGAAAGAGTCGAGAAAGTTCTTTATTCAAATTCCCAAGAGGCGCTTGGGGAGTGGAGTAGGTCGAGTTTGACCGAACCACTATAAAACTACGGTGTCATTTTCTCTAACTCTTTTCTACTTAATTTCAAAATTATTATTGTGATTTATTGCATGTTCTACTTGATTATTGTTTTGACTTGAATTACTTTGTTATAGTAATTATCATCTTCTACTTATTTGCAAAAAGTTTCATCATTAGAAAAATTAATCACGTTTAAACACTTTTATCGTTAAAACCCTATTCACCCCCCCTCTAGGGTTGCCATACCGATCCAACATTATTCACTTTTTAGTCGAAAATTAGGCCGATTATTCCACTCGAGTATCTTTCTTTAACGCTTTTCTACCTAATTTTTAGTTTAATTGGTATTTTCAATTCCACGCCAATATACAAATAAAATTGAAATAAAGGGAACCTTGCAAATATTAATTATAATATATAGTTTTATAATGGATTTGCTTGACTATTTGCCTTTAAAACACAACGGATGGGAGGGAAAAAAATTAAATTAAAATGAAATAAAAGGAGAAAAAAACTTTGGTATAAAGATGCATAATACCTCTTCCTTTTGAGGACGCCTTTTCCTTTGCTTAGTGGAATCAAATGCTAACAGCTAATGTGTTATATGATTTTAGCTGCATTTAAATTTTTATATTTTTGTATTTTTAGAATTTTTAAAAAGTAAAAAGCAGTAAAACGGCAAAGAGATAATGCGTTTCACATGATTGTTTCACTTTTTTCTAACACTTGCTTAGCGGTCAAGTTTCTGAATGAGAATTATGGTATATACTTCGCCACCTGTCTCTAATTTATAATTTATGTCCATAATTTAACAAAAATTCCTTTTAAAATTCACACTCCATAATTTAATTAAAAATATATATATTATCAAACCATTTAAATTCCAAGATAATAATTATATTAATTTAAAATCTAAATTATAATCTCATTTATTTGTTTGTTTAATTAGTTCAAGAATCGATAATTGTTTCATACATTTTGTATTGTCATCTTGAATAAAAAAATGAGATTATATTTCATTGGCTCGCTGAGAATGATTCTAATCTAGTTCATGACTTATTAGAAGTAGATGACACTCTGTTAGGATATTCTCGTTAAAAAAGAAAGTCAGGTCTTCGTGGGCCGCCCAACAATGGACGGCCCATCTCTAATTGGGCTGAAATCGGTCCAAATTTATATAGGTATTTTTGTATGGTGGAATAATTGGAATTTAACGATACTTTTAAATTTTTGTGTTAAAATTATTAATAAAAATTTTAAAAGATATTATTAAAATATTGAGAGTTAAATTGATAAATAATTCTATAATTTAGTTTAAAAAAAAAAAAGAAAAAAGGAGAAAATATTTTGAGAAGTGACGTGTGGAACTAGAGTACCTATAAATATTTAGTGAGCAGCAGCAGCAGCGAAGAACCGAAGCTTCATATCTCGATCCGATCGCCGTCTTCACTGCTCTGAAACAACATTTTTGTCACGCAATTGATAGGCGAAAGCTTTTAATCCCTTGTCTGCCTCCAGAAAGGAGCCTACCAATTGTAGCCATCGCTAAAGAGAGAAAGGGATGTACCTCTGCTTCTGTAAGGAGAGTCCGAAACGACCGATTATTCTTTGTGAATTGGGGACGAAAACTTTGGAAGGTAATCACAGTTCTCGATTATCGGTTTTTCAACCATTTTTATGCACAAATTTCAGAAGAACATAGCTTCGTATGCTAAAATAAGATAGTGAATGAGAAGAGGACGCTCTGAAGTCTGAATCAGGAGATGAACTGACCGGTAAATTGAATGAAATTGCGTTGCGATGCTTTCGATTTAGGGTTTGCAGAATGAATAGTTGAGTCAATACTGACTGACAGTTGCTAATAATTGATGGATGGATTTGTATTTTGACGATTGGACTTTTCATCTTCGTCTTTTTGTTTTCTGACAACACGATAGGAACTTCGCTTGATAAGGAGAAGACGGATCAGTAGGGTGCAGGCGGAGGTGACGGCGGATGCCGGCGAGGCGGGCGGAGATGGGCCTTAACTGCCGTAGGCACAGGCCCTACGATGAAGATGGACAGAGATCATGAATGCGACCCCGCAATGAGACGAATATTCTTAGGTAAGTATTTCGAACTTATTTTTTGCATTTCGAAACTTTGCTGTAGATGCATTAATTTTATATGTTAATAGAGGAAACATGACCATAGAAGAAATTTTTAGGTTTTAATGGAATAGGAATACTTCATCTATTTGTTCGTCACCATCACTGTGTAAGGAAAATGGGTACGATGCTAGAAATTTTCGTTGCTTATAGATTGATGATTAGGATATTTACTCTTTTCGTTGGGTCCGATATTCAAATTTTCATTACCACATTGGTTGTATTTAAATTTTTTCTCATTTAAGTTTAACAAAAAAAAATAAAGAAATGTAATTTTTTACTTTTAAAATTGAAGTGTACCTTTCTTTTATAAAGTGTCTATAGTTTCACGATTTTAAAATATATTTACTAGAGAGAGTTGTTTTAAAACGCATGGAGAGTGGTCGTCCACATTGCCCAATATTTGATTCTGATACTATTTATAATAGCCCAAATGCAACGCAGACAAATATTGTCTACTTTATTCTGTTACATATAATCATGTCTGCTTCACAGTTTAAAAATGCGTCTAGCAATGAGAGGTTTCCACATCCATATATGGAATAATTTGCTCCCCTAGTTGATGTGAGATCTCACGCTATTAGCTTCAACGAAATGGTAAAAACGGAACCATAAGAAACAGAGCTTAAAAACTCAAATATGGAAGATAAGGAAGTGAAGGAAAGCCATGGTCTTAGGTTCACTAATAAGCCCAACATAACAACATTGTCAATGAAGCTATAAAAGAAAAAAAAAAGGAAATGAGTGATATGAACATCCAGTAACCTCAACATACTGAGAATCTTAAAATACATCAATAAATGGCGTTGAAATAAGGCAGCGGACTCAGACTATGGGTTACCTGTAATCTTTCCGAAACAAAGAAAGAATGATGCATTTGAAGTGAGATATTTGTGTTCCTTCTTCCCATTCCACCCGGTGCTCTCTATCTCTGTTCAACTCCTACAGTAGAAGATTGCTGGGAAATGGGTTTCACCAACACCAGATGAAGCTGATGGAATGGCAGTCGAAGAAGAAGAAGAAGAAGAAGAAGAAGGGAATCCTGATGATGCTGCAGCAGAGAAGAGTGGCACAGAGGTTGTTCCACTTGGGTGGCCATGGATTTGCCACTCCCATGACCCAACCCCAACCCCAACCCCCATCCTCATCTCTGTTGCTCTTTCCTGCATTTTTTACCAATTTTAATCATGTTACCAATTCAAACATCCATCCAAAACACCTCAAAACTACCCACCTACCCAAATATACCAGATATATATCATCGAACAAAGGATTAGAGGTTCAAATCTTTCTAACCCCACATGATAACTCAATCAGTTTAGATATATATCATCCACCAACGAATTAGTGGTTCAAATATTTCAACCTTACAGGATAGCATCACATAGGTTAGAGGCTCAAATCTCTCCACCCACATGATAGTTCAATTGGTTTAGATATATTTCATCCCCCAATGGTTTAAATTTGTCCACCCCACTAATTTTTTACTTTAGAAGAGAGAGAGAGAGAAAAGAAAGAAAAAGAAACTAGGTAAAGTATGGTGAGCCCCACATGATAAACAGATATATCTACTCCTATCTACCTAGTACGTGAGGAGCTGAATGTAAACAAAAGAAATATGTACCCTTCAACTGAAATAAATGTGTTTTGTGGACCTCACATAAAAAAACAACTTACTCACAGAGTTCCTAGGTAAGCTGAATATAAACAAAATGGCGTATGTAGTGATTATTATTACCCTTGAGTTGGGAAAGAAACTGGAGTTTGAAACACTCCAAGGAGAATGGTAATTGGAAGGCACTGCAAAGCTATACGGCTCGGAATGGGATGATCTAATTGCTGCTGAAACAGAGTTCTCAGGCTGCCATTGGAGATACATGTTAGCCGAGCATCAAAACAAAGCGAAATGCAGCATTGAGAAACAATTACCATAGCTCTTCTCTCAAACATGGCAATGCTCTCACTTTGAGCCTCACAAAGATTTGGGGGAGCAATTCCCAAGTTCAGATCAAGAATCTGGTTGTTGTCTGCATGTGGGACATAATCAACACAGTTTTCAATACCGAATGTAACTCGATTGACCGAGCAGACGGGTCGTTAAATGATGAAGTAGCAAATTGTATAGCCAGAGAAGGAGCAAACCTGCTGTGCCAGCCGCCTCAGAAGCCATCTCTGCAACATAAGAACTTGGTTCAAAGTTTGTGACAGCCTCCTTACCATTGCATTTCAATGCAGCTTTGTCATATGCTCTGATTAAAAAGCAAAACAAGAAGTTAAAAATGAAATGGTGTAAGCTTGAAAGGGTTAACAAGAATGGTTTTAAGAAGACCTTGCAGCCTCAATCTCACTATCAAAGAGACCAAGATATATGTACCTACAAGGAGGAAAAAGCCAATAAAAACAGCTCAATTCAAGACAAAAACCCAGAAACATAAGCCAACAAAAACACAGAAAACAAAGTCCTAGGATGTTCTGTCCAAAAGTTAAGAGAATACTCACTTCTTGCCCAAGAACTGGCCCATCCGAGCCTCCCATCGCCCACATTTATGCAGAGTGACCCCTCTGTACTTGGAGCTCCCCCTCGAAAATCCAGTGCTATGGCGGCGAAGAATATGAACAAACTCTTCCTTGGTAAAATTACTCATCTGGGACATTAATGGCAGCCAAGAGTAAAGCTCTTCATCAATGGCGTTAGAGAAAGAGTTTGAAGTTCTGACAGTAATGAGTATTAACTTAGCCAATCCCACCTGCTTAATATCTTCATCATAATCACTGACATTGAAATTGATATCTGCATCGACCCCCCGAAACTTGATCGCCGCCCGATCATACGCCCTGAAATGGAAAATCCGAATTCTAACACACAAGCAAACGAGAAGATAAATGGTTTTTGGTTACCTAGCAGCCGCATGTGCAGTATCGAAACCACCTGAAGGGGGAGGAAAACAGCCATGGCCATGAACAAGATTTAGATCAGAAAGAATGAAGAATCGAAGTTTGAACGAAGAACATTAAGAAATCATACCCAGATAAACTTGTTTCCCGCAGTCCCTGTAATGAACAGAAAATGTGCTCAAGAATGGCATAGATGGCGGATTCAAATTCAAGCAACCTAATATGGAGAAGGAATTGAAACCCTTACCAAATATGCGATTCCCATCTTCCTGTTCTTCGATAAAAGGTAACGCCACGATACTGCGAACTCCGAGACCTTGGACCTCGCCGATTCTTCCTCATCGGCTGATGCTGTTGTTGCCCTGGCGGTGCTGTTATTCGCCGCTCCAGCGCTCCTCCCCAATAGTGAAATTCCGGTGGAGAAACCTCCAGCCACTGCTTCTGAGAACTCGAACCAGAAGATAACCCGCCTGTTAATGGAAAAAGCTCCATCGTCTGATCGCGCTGGTTATCGGAAATACAGAGTGACTTGGCCGTTAAGTTTTCCTGAACCGCGCAGTCCTTACCGAAGGCGAACGGGAAAGCTTCATCAGCGTTGGAAGATGAGTCCTCGTCGCCGGTAGTGCTGGCAGAAAGATCGCCGTTAAAGCTACCGGCGCTTTCCATTCTGATCGGTGGAAACTGGAAAAGCCTCTCAGTAACCAACTCAACCGAATCAGAGGAAACAACTTGGAGGTTAAGATCCAGCATTGGGTTTGAAGCTCCACGTTCTGCAAAAGCCATTGAAATCAAAGCATAATTGGGATCGTATTGAATCAATCCATCACAACTCCACAGTAGTGGTTACAGAAACATAGAAGCATGGTGAAAGAAACTGACAGAAAGAAGAAGAAGAAGAAGAAGAAGAAGAAGAAGAAGAAGAAGAAGAAGAAAAACAGAGAGATTCTGAGAAGAGTAGAAAAGGGTCACCAGTAAAGAGAATGATAACTGTTTTAATATGATTGTGAGGGGGCAGAGGAGAGAGAAAGGGAGAGAGAAAGTGGGAGAAGCCGTTGTTCTATTGGAGGTGGAGCTCGATTTCCATGGCGGATGGAAGAAAAAGGGGAGAAGTGGGGGACTCACTTCTTCTTCCTCTCTTTCTCTGAGATGTTTGAAAGAAAACAAGGGAGACTGTGTGGAGGTTAAATCAATCAGACCAACGGACACCAATTGTGACTCAGACCACTCTCTCTTTCTCTCTCTCTCTTTTCCTTTTTAAAGTTTGAGTTTAAAATACATTTTTTTACTTTAATTTAGTATAACCTTTTTTAAGCAATTAATGGCATATTTTATGGAAATTTAATAATCTTTTTTTAAGTACTTCATTCATCTTTCCATTTCAAAATTTGTTCATAATTTCTACCATTACAATTAATCTAATATATATAAGATTTTTTGAATTACCACGATACGATTGAGTTGCCTTATAGATAGCAATTTCAATTTTTTGAGAATAACTTTATCATTGAAATCGTTCTTGTTTTAATATAGTTTTGGTTTATTCATGTGCCTCTGCTTAACTCTAACGTTAGAATTTGTTTCCTAAAATCGAGAAGAGTGTTGTTTATAAATTGTTTAAACCGGAAAATGTTGAATTACTATTTTATCATTTTTCTTTTGAGATTTTATTATTTTTAGTGAATTTACAAAATGTAGAATAATTCTCAAAACATTCTTTTTTTTTTTTAATAACCATTTTTTTATTTTGCCCAACTACCAAAAATAGCGTACTTAAATGTGACAAACCAATGTTGATTTCTTTTTATTTTTTAAATTTTATAATGCAAATCCCTAGGAAAAGGAAGGTCCACTTTTACATGGAGCTTGAAAAATTTGGCAATGGCCATTAACCATTTCTAAATATTTTAATGTATAATTACCCAATTGGAAACTAAAAAAATGTGTTTTTTAATTAATAAATAACAACATTTTTTAATAGAAAGCAAAATCAACCAACTACACCGTTGATGCCTAGAGAGAATACAAGATTTATCTATTATATAAAAAAAATCCCAAGAAAAGATAATAAATATAAATTATAAGATTAAAACTTTTCTAATAATAATAATAATAATAATGAAATTAAAGAGAAAACATGTGTTTTATTATGGTCAGAGAGACAGAATCATGTACGGTACGGTGCACTGGAATTTAATGTGAATAGCTTTTTGTGGTACAATAAATTGTAACATTGTCATTGATATAGGACATCAACTTTTTAAAGACAAAACCTTGGGGATTAAAACACACTCTTAATACATTAACAATTACCCTTTTTATTTCTTAATGCAAAAAAAAAAAAAAAAAACTTTAATATTGATTTTTAAGGAAAATTTAATAATATTTTAGATGTCATTCTTTGAAGAGATATTATCAAACGACTTTTAATTTATGTTTATTGATTTTACAAATTCATCTCAAGGTTTGAAAAAAAAAATTGTAAAAAAGAAGTTAAATTATTAAGATATAATTAATATTGAGATTAAAATGATCTTTGAAATTTGTAATTTTTGTATCGCATAGATTGGACCAAGTACCAGACGGCCCAACAAGATACTGGGCCGTTCAGTAGTAGCCCATCTCATTTTATATATCTCTCTAGGATTGGGCTGCTGCTGGATACATCGTGATTAATCTAAACGAGGCTCATCTGGATCAACCATCAAGATCAATCAATATTGTGCATTGTTCTTCATTGGTTATGAAGAACCCATATATTATATGAGAACTAGTCATTAAATTGCATGAACATTCATACCTAAAGTGAACCCCTGTAGTACGTACAAAGATATCTGTAACTATCAAAATAGCAAACAATGGATTCAATTTTAAATATAAGTTTGAAGTGTAAACCAAACACTAAACTGACCTCCCTAAGCTCTTCAGATGTTCAATTCCATTTCCAGAAGTAGACAAGAAAGGGGGCAAGAAGATAGGAAAAGGCAAAAACAACAGCATACAAAATTTAATTGACAAACTGATGTCTATGAAGAAATTGTCAAAGAGAAACGAAATCACTGAGACACACCAAGCCACTTGGAGAAATTCTCGAACTCGGTGTAATCACTATCTGAAATCATTGTTTGGTACCATGCTTTGCCTGCTGCCTTTACTGCTGTAGCTTCCTCCTGCACACAAAATCGCCACAACGGTCAACAGGGCTCACAGTATCATATCAAGCAAGATTAGGGAACTAACTCTACATTCATCCTAGATAAAAGCCAAGCCAATAACATAAGATCTGTGAAGATAAAAAAAAATGACAAACCCAAAAAAGATACACCCCAATCAAATGCATAACATCCGGGTAGTAAACTTAGGAGACCAGACAACTGGCAATCGGTTAAATGAAAAGAATGGAGAACCAATTCACAGATGCTTTCATCAATGTCCATAGGAAACAGATGAAATGAACCAATCAATGAAGAGGGATTTGCTAAGCGAAAACAGAGACGTGAAACCTAAAACCTGGGTAGCATCCAATTCTCATCTATCAAGTTACACAATGACATACTACAAGTAGTTTAACTAAACTCTAGAATCCAGCAACAAAACAATATGGCTCAAAAACATTTCAATCAAGAAAAAGTTGAATGAATGCTGCAAGTATTGAATCGCATTTCAAAATCCTGCCACTATTACAATCGAAGAACAACATTACCAATTTACACGCGAGAAGAACCACCAAAAAATCAATCAAGTAAATAGCAATAAAAAACTCAGAATCCAGAAAGCCAAATTCAAGAGAGAATACCTTCGGGATGATGTTCCTCTTCTTGTCAAGCTTTTCCTTCTTGGCTTTTACGCGCTGTGCCTCAGCCAATAAAGACATTCTCCTTGCAGTCTTAGCATATGGGTTAAGCTTCAACATGGCGTTAAGGTTCTTGAGTGGGTTCTTCTTCAATGACGGTCTCTTCACATCCTTCTTGATGGGTTTAACGACAGATTGAACCTCGTCGGAATTGATGATTCTAGACAAATCAGCATTGACCATTTTGGCCCTCGGAAGCACGTAACCCTTCTTCTTCTCAGAAGACTTCTCAAACGATCCATAAATGGAATCAAGCTTCTCAAAAGCAGTTTTGGTCCAGATAACAAATCTTCCAAGATGACCTCCGGGTGCGAGCTTCAAAAGATTCAGCCTCTCAACATTCACAATATCAATGCCAGGAATGTTGCGGAAGGCCTTGACAAGCTTAGCACCTTCAGTACCATAAACAATCAATGGACCCTTACGAGAAATATAGCGACGGTTCCTCATCTTACCCTTACCAGGGCGAATGGCGTGACTGTCCTTCGCCTTCTCCGCATCAGGCAATGCACCGACCTGCTTCAAAGCCTTAATCGCAGAAGAGGTTTTCTCGATTCCTTCGGCGGAGTCGCTAATCACAAGCGGCAATTCCGGAACAGACTCGATTCTGTGGCCACGAGCCAAAACCAGAGAAGGAACTGCAGAAGCAGCAATGGCGGAAACAACAGCATACCTCTTTTGATTCACGTTGATCTTTCGGTGCCATCGGCGCCAGATCTTCGTCGGAGCAAACATACGACCTCCACGACACATGTTTCCGAAAGCTCCTTGACCAGCACGGTGAGTACCGCCACCAGGAACACGAGGGATACGAGAAACGGCTCGACCTGTACCCCATGACTCTGCGGAAGTTTGATGACCTGCGCGCTTGCTTACGGCATAGGGTTGGCGTCTGTTCTTAGAAATGTTGGCGTGGACGAAGTTGACGATATCCGGTCGGATAGAGGCTTTCATGACGTCGGGCAATGGCACCGTCGGGGCAGCATCGGTTGCGATGTCGCCTTCGAGAGACTGGACGGCGACCAAAGGACGAGCGGCGGCGGCGGCGGCCATTTCGGGCAAGTGAATGCGCAGAACTAGGGCTTTTCTCTATGGAGACGTGGACGGGGAGAAATTGATCAATTTATAGCACAGAATTAGGTTTTAAATCGGGACTAACGGTTCTGGGCCCAATTCAGTGCTTACTAGTACGGAAACGCAGCCCTGATTGATCAACCCGATAGTGAGCTGATCCAAACATTGTTATCATATGTTTTTTTTTTCTCAGATCGTTAAAAAAATGCCATAAAATGAAATTATCATTTTGGTCTATATAAAATGAAAATATGATTCAATGTGGACTGTTGAACCATGCCCGGTAGAAGTAAAGCAACCAACATGCATTCAATTTGATGGCTTGGAGTGGTAAATTGGGGAAGAAGAGGACTTGGAGGCCCCAATCATTTTCATTGCATCTTTGTACTCAATCCAAATCGTTATCTATCTACCACTGGTCAAATCAATCCCCCTTGAAACAACATTAATGGAAGTCAAAGATACTCCCTTATATACCTAGATGATTCTCGCGATTGATGAATCCTCCCCATCGGACTGATATACCCAAGAAAGAATCCGCATTAGAGGTGAGAAAGACAATCCCATCTTGAGAAGAACAAGTGGGGAAGATAGTTTTGAGAAGGAGAAACGGCGATGGATTGTTGATAAAGCTTCAATTATCATACTGTCAACTAAAACCTACTAGATATAAAACTCTTCTTTCGAACATTTATTTATCGAAAGTATAATCAAAACAATACAAAATGACCCACCATGAAATTTTAAGTCGACCATAGATATTATATATTCGACCAAACATGATCTCTTTGTTAAATTTAGAATATATATATATATATTAACTAAAAAGATATCAATCGGATATCAAAGTATATTTCCTCCATTAATGAAAGGCAAAACATTGATCGAAGAAAATTAGTCGCCAGAAGGGAAGGAAGACTGTCTAGAAACACATTTCGTCTATAAATACTAACCCATTTCATTCTTTCAGGTTGCTTGGGGGGAAAAAAAACAGCCTACAAAAAGAGGTGATGAATTTAAATCAGAACACTTTACACTCACTTTGAACAGTACAAGCACAAGATGATCGCCTATCGACCAATACCACTCTGAGGTCGAGCCACATTTTGATTCAACAGCCCGATTGATATGCAGCCTCACAAACGGTTAATGGGCTGTATTTTTATTAGCAAAAGACAAAATTCATCAAACAGATCTTACAAAAATATACATTTGGTTATAGGCCAAACCAGTGAAATATGAGCCTTGATAAGGTGCCAAGATGAGGATCCATAAAGGCCTCAAAAGAATCAGTGGAGACCAATTTTTGATACAATCTTCTCTAACAGCCCTGGCTGGCGGCTGCCATTGTCTGGGCTTTCCACCACGCTGACTTCGACAAGTAATAGGCAGAGTAGATAAGAGCTGATACAAGGGGAATGAGGTAGTTTTAGGTAGTAGGTAATTCAACAGGATATATCATCGGTATGCTTCTTCGTAGGCACTCCTGCAGTGACTGCCACTGTTTTTGTATTCACATCATAGGTTGACAACACGGTCCTCTGAAACAAATCAGTTAAGTCGACATAGAAACCGTTTAGAACGTTTTCGAATGCTTAACCATGAGGGGAGAATAAGTTACAATTCAATTCCAAAACTGAGTATCAACCAGAGCCTTCAGAATGTTCTCCTTCAATGTGGGAATTACACAACGTCAGTTTCTTAGAATCGTTTCCATTAAATATAACATGCAAAAGAGCTTGGACATCATGAAAATAGATTTTGTTCAACCCTAAGTTAACCAGCATAAATTAGCAATCTAGTTTCACAATCCACTCTACCAATAAAATGGGAATTTATAATTGCATTTCAAGTCCTAGAAGCTACGCCCTATGCAAATCTAAAGAGAAACCGTGACTTGACATTACAACCATGCAAAGCAAGAAAATAGGCTTCGGGCACAAGATATAAGCATGGCATGGCATGGCATCTGAGAAAGAAAAGTACATGGTAGAAACAGACATGTGTACTTGGAGAATAGAAGTATGCCATACTTACAAGTGGTTCAAAGTCGGGGCTGGACAAGTTAAAAGTGAGGTTTCTCATCAACAACAAAACCTGCATATCACCAATTGTAGCTTTGAGCAAATGCTTGCATAATTTCCAGAATGGTGTTTTAACATGCATTAATCCGGAGTCTTTAATGATCAGCATGATTCGAAGTGCAACTAAGAAGCAATATAAACAAGCAGAATATGATTTCTAAATGTGCACGAGGGTGAAGCCCAGCTGATTGCATGCAATTATAGACACTAATTGTAACGGTCCAAGCCCAACAGATATTGTCCTCTTTGGGCTTTCTCTCTTGAGCTTTTCTTCAAAAATTTTAAAACGTGTCTGCTAGAGAGAGGTTTCCACACCCTTATAAAGGGTGTTTCGTTCTCCTCTCCAACCGAAGGGGGATCTCACACTAACTATACTTGGAAGTAAAGTCAAAGACACAATCCCAGATTCTCAACCTCACCGTTTCAAAGTTGATAGGATCCATCTCCTTGAGTTTATTCACATGCTCCTTACTTTCTGGGTCAAAAACGCTCCCAATGAAGCCATAAACTTCTGCAAAATCTGGTAAGCCTGCAGGATAACGAATAAATAAGAAGTTAGATCGCCATTTTACTTCTAAGGCCTAGTTTTTCACTGACATAACACTGTATTATAACCAAACTGGAATATGTTACCATGAAGCATAGGAGCTTGTTTTCCCTGCTTTTCCGTATCGGGGCTTCCAATAACATTGAGGCTATTGCTATTGATCATTGGTGTCCCTTCTGACGCATTTTCAGCTGAATTTTAATGCCATGTAATAAGGTAAGGGCTTGAGAGTCCAATTTTCAATGCCAGTCTACTTCAATGAAAATTTTAGGGGTGGGAGATAAATATACGTACTTTCAGATCTGTGAAGATTTGTAAATTCATCTTGTGGATGCGTGACTTTGCTGGATGAAGGGTTAATCATTATCGATGCATCCTCCCATGGACAATATCCAAGTGCTAGGGTATTAACTGAAGAAGGATAAGCCATTGACGCTTGCATCGGTACCAAAACTGTTGAATAGCAGTTAATTAAGTACGTCAGTAATTGGGAGCTTTGAAGTATGTTTTTTGATCATGAATCAGATTGTTGTACCATTTTTGGATGCCTTTTGTGGATAAGGATGTGAAGCCTTGCGTTTTGGACGAGGTGGAGGTACATGTGCTATTGTTCCATTTTTTTGGACTTTCAAAAAATACTTTTGGGCATGACTTCGAATCTGCAGCATTGACTGTAGGGTAAAGAACATGTTGTAGGAAGAAATCAAAGATAAAAAGCTCCAACAAACCAAATCGACCATTCTTCACCTGAATAACTGTCTTTGAACCTACAAAATCTTCAATTTTCTTCCAGTCACGATCAAACCTGAAAATTTGACATATGTTCGGATCTCAATTTTCTCATCAAATTTTCTTCGGTTACTGGATTAGTGGATCTCAATATCTCAAGCTCGTAAAATTGCCACTAAAAATTCGATTCTAGGATGGAAAAACCACAATTACAGAGCTTTCAACTCTCTGATTCCGCGTCAACTGATAACTAATCTACGTAGAACTCCAATTAAAGAGCACTAAAATCATAGCTCCATAATGTTGATGCGAAAAAAATAAGATGAGACAAAAATATGCGATGTGGTATGACGAAGAGCGGGAACACAAAAATCAAAACCATCACAGTTAAGAAAACTCGAAGTTAAATCCTCAAACCACAGTCTCGACAACAAAGCAGAATCAAGAGAACTACAATCTAGAAGGAAGATGAAGTTCCGTCTGGAAGTTATAAAGCAGTTCAGAGAAAAACACAAATCGTACATGGATGTTGCTTTCGGAAGGTAGAATTCGACACGAACATCAGTAGACGAAAAATCATAGATAATTGCAAGTAACAGACAAAAGAAACTCACAGTTGTAGAGCTTCGAGGAATTTATCGTGCTCCTCTTCGGTCCAACTCTCTCTGGACTTGGTAATGGTGTAGGGCTTACGAACCTTCTTGCCAGAAGAATCTGCAGCAGAGGAAGTCGCCATAGAAGTATGTGGATTCGAAGCGTTGGAGTTCATGTGGTTAATCAGAGCATGATAAGGCTGAATCGGAGCAGAGACGGAGGAAGGTAACAATGGCGGGCAAGGTGTGAAATGAGAACTTGTGGAGCGAAATTTGACGCCTTTCGTTTTGTTGGCCACTAGGGAGCGTTCGATTGAAACGATTTAATCGCCGCCTACCGGGGAATATCCGTTTTAAATGTGTATTTATTTACTTATTTGTTTTAAAAAAAGTCATGTCGTCCCAAAATTATGGATTTATATTTTGATCTATATTCATATTAGTTAAATTATTATTTTTCTTTTATAGATTTAATCCCTAATAAATTTCATTATTCTGTCTTTTTCATAATAATGAATTATTAAATTTGTTTCATCTATAAAAAAAAAATTGTATTTATAATAATTTTTCACGATTAAACCAGTAAAAAAAAAAAAGAGTAGATATCTATCTAAAATTAATTAAATAAAATTTTTTATATTTAAAAGTTAAATCTAATTTTTTTATCGAATAATCTTCCACGTCTATGTATCATTTTTTATTTTCAACCTCAAATAATACGGTATATATCAGTTACGATAAATTACGCTGACAATTCGAACTTCTTACCTTGAAAAAGATGACCAATACCTAATTAACCTTATAGGTAATTAAAGTTTCATTTAATAACTAATTATTTTTTAATACAATTATTAAACATAAAATAAATATATAAACCTACAAATCTAATAGAAATTTTTATTTAATTTTATTTAGATAAATCATCAAAATTTATAAAGTGATTTAGAAACTACCATTTTAAAATGATTCAATAAAATAATAAAATTATATATCGTATATTCCAAATAGTTATAATAGCATATTTAAAAAGTACTATGGATTTAGATAAATAAAATATTTTTAAAATTTTAATAATGTTAATTAATTTATGATTTTTTTTAATTTATAGGTTTAATTTGAATTAGATGAAATTAATTTTTTAGTATGAAATAACATATTTACCGCTTATTTAATTTGAATTATGCATCATTAAGATTTAATTATTTGAGAGTTAGAAAGATGTCTTATTTTAAAACAAAAATATTAGAAATAAAATTTTCAACAAATCTATTTAAAAATATAACATAAATTAGTATAAATTATATGTTGGATTTCAAAGTCGAAAAAATGGTTTTTTATTTTATTTTTTAGTTTAATAAATGAAGGAAAAAAAACAAATTTATTTTCAATCTCCGTTGAAAATTCAAACGATGCTACACGAGGAAGGGGACAGCGAGGCCGATGTTTTGGCGATGTTCAACATTTAGGTGGCCTAATAAATCGGGAATCGGGCACAAAGTGGGGCCCATGCAGATTTGGGAAAGCTACCGGCGAGTCATTCTCGACCACGAGTGCCCGATGACTCCACCTCCTCGTCCCTGTCCCGCTCGCTCGTTCTCGTACTTCTGTCGTTATGGGATAAGAAAAAAATTATTACATTATTTTAAATTAAATCAATTTTCAAATTAAAATTTTATGTCTCACTTAACGAAAATTTCTAAAATTAATTAAATTACTTCAGAAAAAAATAGCTTAAGTAGAACTAAAACATAATAATTTATTATATTAAATTAAAAGATCAATAAATAAATAAATATATATATATATATATAGTTTACATTCTCTATTTGTGTTACATTTTTCCATAAGAGTTTCACTATTGTTCATTTTTTATTTTCGAGATTAATTAATTTAGAATAGTTAGGATACTAATTTCAATATTGATGAAAATTTGAAATTAATTAGAAAGAAAAAAAAAATATTTTTTAAGTACGGATGAAATTAAAAGCAGTAGCTATTTCTAAAGGTTGGATTTGCACGCTGGACAATACCGTGACCACGGGATCCAACGGCTGAGATTTATCTACTAACCAACTTGTTTTTCCGTGGTGCACATTGGATTTGGGAGTGGGTGGGCCCAACAGCCTCGCCCAACTTTTTTTCCACACCCCTGCAATGATCGACACGTGGCGAAATATCTCCCACTTGTGATTAATATTTAATATATTTTTTTCCTGAAACGACAATTTAGGGACGGGGCGCGCCACCGGTGACCGGCACATACATGGACGAGCAAACGCCAAATTAACGGAGGCGCGAGAGTGAAACACGAGTGGCTCGTGTTTTGCCAAAGAAGGCAATGGGTAGGGTCATAAATGTCTCATCACCTTTTTTCTTTTCTCTTCTTTCCTTTTCCCTCTTTAACTAAAGCGTTCCCTTCTTTCTTTAATGATTGTTTTTATTTATTTATGTTAAATTCTAAATTTAGTAATTTTAAAAATTACACTTTATAAAGAGAACGTGTATTAATTGACTCGTGGAATTATATTAAATTTGTAATTTAATTTTTTTTCGATATATCATTTAATTTTTAATTTTTTTATTAGAAATCGAACTAAATAAGATATTTATTGAAACTATATACAAATTTAATCTTCTTAACACAATGTTACAATTTAAATATAATTTTACGAACATTTTTAACCTATAATTTGAAAATGAATTGAAATTTAAATGGATAGTTAATATTTATGATATAATAATTTATTAATATTATTGTCCTTCTATTTAAAAAAAACATTTTAATTATATTAATTAAAAAAATTCAGATAAAGAATTTAAAACCATTTTCGATATTTCGAATCATGTCAGTTAAAATTATTTATTGAATTTAATCTATTTATAACTAGTTGGGCCAGAAACGAGAAAAGCTGGACGGGTCGGCCCAATTCATACTCTAAAAAAAAGCCCAAATTAGTTGACGTGGGATCTTACGGGCCCACAAAGACGATGATTCGGATGACGTGGCAGATTCTGAGGCCTGCAAGTTCACCGAATACGGATATGAGAAGGAACGGACTGAGGGGGGTCAGTGAAGTGAATAGGTGGATGCAGACCAAGGAACGAATTCTTGGTTTCAATCTGGAATTGGAATCTTTGCCGCGATGCTAATCGGAACCGTAATCGCACCTCGTTACTTTTTCTCGAGAAACAAACTAAAATCATCTGCGTCCTCACCGTCTTCTTCTTCGCCGGCGGTTCCTCTGTGCTCAGGGAGAAGGCCTAGAGATCCACGAAAAGATGACGATAATGATGATCAGAAACGTATGGCATCGGTATTCTTTTCTCTATTTTTACTGATTTTTAGTTTGACTATGAGTTTTGCTTCGTTGTTGACCTCTCTTGCTACTTCGGATTTTAGTTTGAGCTGTGAGGGAGAGATGCAAGAATCCATTGGACACTCTGGTTTAAGGAAGTAATCGAAATGTCTTAAAAGGATAAAAGTAATTTAGTGTTGAGAAATGCTTTTCGTATTTTCCCGCCATTTTGAGTATGATGATCGGAGGTACTTAGAATGGAGTAGGAGTTACATGTTGGTGTTGAGATCTAGATTTCCGTTTCGTCTAAAATTAGGTTTAGGATTTGATTCGTCTGTTTTTAAGTATTAGTCACTCGCTGATGAAGGTTTTTGACTAATTCTCTTGTCGATAAAAGCAAGAATGCTTCCAAGTTACAGGAAAAACTCACTTGGAGTATACAAAAATTACGAGCAATTTCCTTCTTAATCTCTTGATCAATTTGCTTTTCAAAGCGTTAATAGGCTTTAGCTTGATAGTGCTCTTGATCGCCCAGATAAAGGCATGTAACTTCCAATTATAAAGCTACTAATTCTCCTTAATATGTATTAACTTGTTGCACAACAACATTTCTCTTGTCTCCTTGATTCTGAACGAGTGCCATCTACTCAATGATCAAGAGTTATATGTCCTACCATCTTATGCGAGATTGATTGTTTCTAGTTATATTGAGTATCATCAGCTCACTTTTCAAGCTCTAGGCTCTCAAAAGAAGTCTTGATTTCAATTACCAAGTGTTAGGAGTACAAACAAAGTCACACATTGGGCACAATCAGAAGCAAAATCATGAGGGCTTATAACGAAAGTGGGTAATATCATATTACTTTAAGTATATGTAGAGGTTCTGTTGTCCTGTGTGGAAAGTTGGTTCATACATAACTTGTAAATTTGAATCTTTTCCTTTTTAAAAAATAAAAACAAGAAATCTTTGAGGCTTTGTCCTTTATTTTCATGAGAAAACAAGCGTTTTGAATTATTTTAAGTTTTCAATTTAGAGAATTGAATTCAATACTTGAAAGGTATGTTCGAACATCCCGAGCCCTTACACGAGGACACCATTTTGAGTAACTCGAGTTTTTCTAGTTTGTAAGCTAACTATTTGAATTTTTCAATATCAAATGCAGATCAAGTTGATGTTTAACGTTGAGGTTAAACAGTTATTGTTTGAAAATAGCCTAAATAAAGTAAATGTTTCCCATGTTACTTTACATTGGCCTATCCTCAGTATTAGGGTGATGATAAGGATATTTGCAGGCACAAAGTTGAATTACAATTTTCTGAATCATATCAAGTATCTAATTACTTTTTGCATCATTGACTACCAATTATGTGAATCAGGTGATAAGCCCTCAACAGATTGGGACAAGGCTTGGTCGAAGTTCAGAAAGCGAGGGAAAAAGACGATCTTCTCAGATTTCTCTCCAAACAAATATGTAAGCTGGAACCCGCGAAGATCGGATTATCCATTGTCTGAAGAAGTAGATCCCATCAAAAGAACAGAGAGATCAAATCTGATGCTGTGGACTAGTCCGAGGTTTACTCTAGCAGGTGCAATCGTAATTGTTACATTCCTGTTGGTCTATACCATTCTTGCACCAATTAATAAGTGATTTTTGCTTGTTTATTGAGCTTTCTGCTCCTACCTTGCTTCTTCTTCTTCTTCATCATATGATGTTCGTGATTGTAGACAGGGAGATTCAGATGAAGAAGATCTGTAAAGTTGTATGGAAATTCAATGGAATCTGTGTTCTTTGTTTTACATGCTTTCTCTATAGTATAGATATAGATAGATCGGTAAAAAATAGTATAACGTTTTAGAAATGTTCTTCTTTGAACGTGAGAATTATTGATCACACTGAGTTGGGTGGTAAAAACTGGACCAATTTAGATTCTCTATTAAAATTTCGTTTTAAAATGAATAATGTATAGCTTTTGCACATGAAGTTCATTTTTTTTTTTTAAATTTACACTTGTATTAGACTTCTTTAAATGGAAAATAATAATAATAATAATTATAGATGAAAGAGAAATGGGAGAATTAAGTTTTTTTTTTTCTTTCAATACAAGATGGCTCATCCAACCCCTCTCCTTAATTTTTTTTTTGGGATTTTATTGGTAGTGTCAAGTTTAGGACATGATTCTGATACTATGTTAGATGAACACACTCTCCAATATGGTATGGTATTATCCACTTTGATCCTTAATTACCAACGAAGATAGTATTCCTTGATTATAAACCTATAATCATTCTCCAAGTTAGCTTGAACTTTCATAAAATGTGATTTTTGGTCATAGTTGAAAATTTTCAAAACGAGATTTAAACAATTAAAAGAATAATGTGAAGATGTGGAGAGTGTTAGGTGTAATAATTTGGGTGGTGGGGTATTCCAAAACCTCACTTCATGGCCAGGCAGTCCGTGTGTAAACATGGAAGCTCATTTAACCAAATTATCATCATTGCTTCTTCAGGCTCTTCCCTTCGCAGCAGCAGCACGTGCATCGCCCAATTCAACTACCATTCTTCTCGGTAGAATTTCAGTTGGCGGGATTGGCCACTCCCCGCTCTTCCTCTTCGCCCCCACCCCCAACTAACTAAAACCCCCCACCCCCACAATCTCCAAAACCCCCCTTGCTTATCGCCCGCCACCCCTTTAATCTGTTCCTCCACGATGAAAGCGGCGACCACCAGTTTCTCCTTCACTCGCCTCCGCTCTCTGTTCTTCGTCTTCTTCCGATTGTTTCAGCAAATGGGGTTTCTTCTCGTCTTCCATTTTGAAATCATCTGCTAAGGAAACCCACTTTCAAATAATCCCATTTGAAGTGAAGATCGTCTCGGAGAATCAGTGGTTCAAGATTCCGTGGATGGGCTTGAAGCAATTGGTTTGTGTTTGCCCTGGTTTTCTTCTGTTTGATGTTTGAGTACTTTTGATCGATTCTTCCCTATTTCCCCCTTAAGGATTCGTAAATTCGTTGGAATTGGAGTTTTAGATCTTGATGAAGTCATTTTAAATATGGGTTTTGGTATATTTCTTTTAGTATGATTCTAGATTGAAGCAAACAACAAGAGGGTTATGTTCTGGTGTCTGGATTTTCCCATTGTTATAACGCTTATTGATTGTGTGTTTCAGTTAATGTATTCATTATAGCTTCATTATATTGAAACATTTGACAAACTTGTCTCAAATGTTGAGATATCCTATGCTGGGAGTTTTGAACTGTTCTTGCAGACTAGGAAGCTTTCTTGTTATGCTTTGAATGATCCAAACTGCTGTGATGTTCTGTAATACTTGATGAACTTCATAAATATCGCCGACCCACTTTCGATATAACTACATTTCTCCATGAATTATAGGTATGGAGTCTCGTTTGACTACAAACAATGTAGAACAGCCATTGCTTAAGCCTTCAGCTTGATTCTTTGTTGGGTCCTTTCAAAGCTATTGGATACCGCATTCTGGGAAGCAATTATTTGGTTATCAAAGTTTTCTTGAATGTTCATAGGCGTGTCTTTTCTGAGAAAAACGTGACTTCTTGTGCATCATGGACAATAAAGCGGCGGAGAGAGTTGTTGTTGCCAGACCGGTTGCATCGAGGCCAACATGTTCCAGTTTTAAGTCATTCTCTGATATCCTTGCGTGTGCCTTCAATACTTCTCCACCTAATATGTCATCAGAAACAACCAAGGTTGCTGCCATAAGACCAAAGACAGTGAGGTTTAAGCTGAAGGACAATCCTGCTCCATCATCCATGGTGATTTGTTCCTCTGATATTTTACTTCTATAGTACTTTTTCTTTCATAATATAGCATCTCCTTATGTGACATTCAACATTTTCAGGCCAAAATTCCGGAAACCGCCCCTCGAACGATCTCTCGTAGTTCATCTGATAATCTTGCCATATCAGACAGCCAAACCACTGTTTTATTCAAACCTTTGGCGAAGCATGTATCGAAACGGACCGTCTCTCAGCTGTCACACGTTGTAAGTAGCTTCATAACCACTTCTATTTCTTTGTTGGTTGGGTATGGTTCAGTTTATCTGTTTGATGCTCTTTAAAGAGAGGATTTGAGCACTTGAGAATCTGCATAACTTGGCTGCTGGCTTCACTTTTACCAGGGGAACACCAATTTGCAAAACTGTTTACCACATCCATTTGATAAGGATAGTATTCAATGTCCAAATCAAGGTAAAGACAATGTCCAATCTGCACTGACCTCAAATCTTCCCCAGAACATCACATCCACCGTTGAAAACAGCCAATCTATTGAAAGCTCAAGAGTGACATTGAATTATAGCAAAGAGGATCCAACATTGCTTCATTCTCAAGTAAGTTGTGCTCAGCCTTCTTATGACGGATATAATTGGAGGAAATATGGACAAAAGCAAGTTAAGGGAAGCAAGTATCCGCGGAGTTATTACAAGTGCACACATCCATGTTGTCCTGTCAAGAAAAAGGTTGAGAGATCATTGGATGGGAAGATTGCTGAAATTGTTTACAAAGGTGAGCACGACCACCCAAAGCCTCAGCCTCTAAAGCTCAACTCATCAGGGACACAAGGGGAAGGTTCGATATCAAATGGAACGGTACGAGATACTAATCCGGAGCTATGGCTTTATTACCTCAATGGACAAATAGAAGGTAGTGAAAGCCGGCTCGAGAATCACATTGAAAAAATTTGTCAAGGAAGAGTTACATTACCCTTTGATCCAGTTGTAGTTAGAGAAGTCCATGGTGGATGTAGAATCTCTGATAATTCATGCGGTCTAAGTGTAGAATGTGAAGAAGGAAGCAAGGGACTTGAATCCACAGGTGATAAATTGCGAAGTAAAAGAAGGTAAGAGAAAGCTACTTAAACTGTGGTCACATTATACAAAGCTGCCTTTTTGCTCCTATAGTTGTAGAAAGAACTTGGCATCTGAGTCTGCTTGCTTGTCTGTCTTATAATTTCTTTTTGCTCCTATAGTTCATGTTCTTATGAGTTATATGTTCATCTTGCAATTCAGGGGTGGCAAAAATCCAACAAATGAAGCTGATTTATCAATTGAAGGCGTTTATGAGCACCATGCTATGGCTCGAGGCTCCGCTGATATCGAGATTTCTGGCAAAGGAATTCGCTGGAGAAAATATGGGCAGAAAGTTGTAAAGGGAAATCTATACCCTCGGTAAGGACTTGAAGATCTGCGTTAACTCAGTTTCATTTTGGTTATTGCCATATTCCTTATTCCAGTTTATTTGTTTCCATCCTTATCGCCTGAAGTTACCGTTTGTATCCTCTAATGCTAGTTGCTATGGAGATTCTTCTGAGCTTCTTGTTTCTACAAATTCTAGTTTTTAAGAACTTCCCAACGAAATTTGTCAGCCAAAAGGTGTAAACCTGTAGCGTTCCCACATCGGTTGGAGAAAGAAACAAAACATTCCTTATAAGGGTATAGAAAATCTCTACTTAGCAGACACGTTTTAAAACCTCGAGGGGAAGTCCATAAGAGAAAATCCAAACATGACAATATCGGCTAGTGATAGGCTTGAACTGTTACAAATAATATCAGAGTCGGGCACTAGGCGGTGAGCTAGCAAGGACGCTGGGCCCCTAAAGGGGTGGATTGTGAGATCCCACGTCGGTTGGAGAGGAGAACAAAACATTCCTTATAAGGGTGTTGAAATCTATCCCTAGTAGATACGTTCTAAAACCTTGAGTGAAAACCAAATAGGACAATATCTGCTAGTGGTAGGCTTGAACTGTTACAAATGGTTTAGAGCTAGATACCGGGCGGTGTGCCAGCAAGGACGCTAGGCCCCTAAGGGAGTGGATTGTGAGATCCCACCTCGGTTGGAGAGGAGAACAAAACATTTCTTAGAAAAGTGTGGAAATCTCTCCCTAACAGACACGTTTTACAGACTACACGGGGATCACCAACAAGTTCTGCTATTAAATTTTTCTTGGTTGCTTATATATCTGTCAGGAGCCGATCTCATGTAATCTTTCACCTTGCAGAAGTTACTATAGATGTACCGGTCTCAAATGCAAAGCGCGCAAGTACGTGGAACGAGCGTCTGAGGATCCAGATTCCTTTATCACTACTTATGAAGGAAAACACAATCATGATATCTCACTTGGAAATGCAAATCATGTAACTCCTCAAATGGAATAACCCAAAAGAATAGAAGCAAATGGATTGGTTCACTTGTGGAGCAGAGTGAAGGCAGCCAACATGTGGAGAGGAAATATCGAATCATTTTGAAGATATCGTCGTGCCTATTGCTCATCCATATCGGTACGTCGTTTCGTCTTCAACATCCATAGTTTCGACGCGTATGGTTTGTTGCAACAGAGTAGTGACTACTCTTCATTGTGCTGCTTTTAGTTGAGCAAATTTTCAAGCACTTCCAATGAGTGTTACGTTTTGTAGACATCAAACCAACAAGATAGCTTTGTTTTTCCTCCTCTCCTTTTCAATCATGGAGTCCTTCCTAGTACTTTTATGAACCAAAAAAAGTCGAGTAAACCATTGACCACTTTTTATGAGAATATTTACTAAACTACCGCACCTAAATGATAGTTAAAATTAACTAATTATAGGCTTTATTTATGATCATTTACGTAATCAAATAAATTACAATAAATAGAGAGAAATAAATATAATATGGGTGTATGAGAATCTTAACACGTATTCTTGGTCAACTATTAAGAGCTTGGATCAGATATTTTTGCCTTTTCTTTTTCTAAATACATGCCACGTTTGTTGCAAAAGAAAAAAGAGAAATAAATAAATACATGCCACGTTGGCTGTCAAATGAAGGTTCTAAACAATATTTTAATTCAACGTGATCTCAACTACTCCGACAGAATGGAAATGACCCATACGACACGTCGGTGGGTGTAGATTAGCCCACCAAGGTCCAAAGCGGGCCCAATAAACTAAAATAGCCCAATGAAAAGAATTTGAGAATCAGATTAATACGACATCGTTTTGAACGTCCGAACTTCGGCCAATAACTAATTTTCTTGAAAGAAAAAAAAGAAGAAAATATGTTGGCGAGAGAGAGAGAGAGAGAGAGAGAGAGAGAGAGAGAGAGAGAAAGTAAACGGGAAAAGACAAACTGAACATTTCAAGGAGACAGCTGAAGGCCATTTCTGATTCATGTTCTTCGGAGCTTTCTAAACTGGTGGCTTTTATATTGGTTTTGGATTTGCAGAACTTTTGGATACTTTTAGGCCATCTGTTTTCCTCTTCTTGGTTGGATGCTGCTGTGGAAGTTCATCAAAGAGTGCGCAAGGAGATTGAATTAAGCATGATTTGGATTCCTTGTTCTGGAAATTCAAATAGGAAAGTCAGGTCCAAGAAATTAAAGAAGTTGGAATCTCAGAAGAGTCGAGTTGATCCAATCAAAGCTGCTTCAGGTACGTCTATCTCTTGCTCTATTCTTTGATTTAATCTGTTACTCCTTCGCTTAACTGTACTGTGGTCGTATTTGGAATCCACTTCGTTCGGATGGATTCGGTCGAGTTTTTTCATTTTTTCATTTCTTTCTTTGACTTTAGTTTCTGTAGAACTTGATTAGCGATGTAGTTAGTTACCTCATTGATTTTCAAACGAACTGCGTTTCTGTAGAGTATAAAATTAAACCAGGTTCATGTTTAGTAGAAATTGTTGGACGTCTGATTTACATTGAGAGATTTATGGTTGCCAAACGTCTCTATGGCGATCGTATCGACGATCCAGCTTGACGGTACTTCAATCAGACATCCGGTTTTCTAAATCTAGTTTGAATTTTTCTCTCATCGAAGCTGTATGCTAACTTCTTCAACATAATGGCGATTTCAAGACTCCAGTTTACAAATAGCAAAATACTAGTGCGCATTGATCCAGAATACACAATCGCATCCTGACATATTTACTGATTGTTAATTTGGAGTATATCATGTCCACGAGTTCCTTGATTTCTGTTATTCGCTATCAACTGATACTGAATTTCTTTTTATTCTGTCTGTAGATAAGTTTTTACAGGAGACTTTTGCGCTACTGCTATCATATGAATCAAGTCCAGTGGCTACTATAAATTTTTCGGAAATTTTTTGTCTGATCTGTTTTTCATTTTGCAGGGAAACTAAAGACAAGTTCCTCCTTCAGTGAAGCCTCGAAAGGTGGAGGATCTGATCCTATCAAGGCACAGATATTTTCATTCCGGGAGTTGGCAGCTGCTACCAGGAATTTTAGGGCAGACTGTCTTTTGGGCGAGGGAGGTTTTGGTAGAGTTTACAAAGGAAATTTGGAAAGCATCAATCAGGTTGGTCATATTTCTTATACCACGATGGTTTATTTGGTTGTATAATTATCATATATGTAATTATCATATATGTATGCCTGATCCCTTTCTTGTTGTGAATTTTGATTTAGTTTAATTTTTTCAGCTTATTATTTCACAGTTCAAAGGCTGCTCAAAGATTAATCCCTTTTAGTTTGTCATACTTCGAAAGGAAGTTGGACGCAGGACTTGAAATCACTCTTTTCATTCATTGTAGGTTGTGGCAATCAAACAACTTGACCGCAATGGGTTGCAAGGGAACAGAGAATTTCTCGTTGAAGTGTTGATGTTAAGCCTACTTCATCACCCAAATCTAGTTAATCTGATTGGTTATTGTGCTGATGGAGATCAAAGGCTTCTTATATATGAATATATGCGTCTAGGAGCTTTAGATGACCATTTACATGGTATAGAAATTTCTACATGCTCTGTATACTTTTACTGCATAGAAAATTCCCTGCTTACTCTTTGTTATCTTTTTCTGCAGACATTTCACCTGGTACAAAAGTACTAGATTGGAATACAAGAATGAAAATAGCTACTGGGGCAGCACGAGGGTTGGAATATTTGCACGACAAAGCGAGCCCGCCAGTTATTTATCGAGATTTAAAAAGTTCCAACATTCTGCTTGATAAAGGTTATCATCCCAAGCTGTCTGATTTTGGATTGGCCAAACTTGGGCCTGTTGGGGATAATACACATGTATCTACCAGAGTTATGGGCACTTACGGATATTGTGCTCCTGAATATGCAATGACTGGTCAGTTAACTCTCAAGTCTGATGTTTATAGCTTTGGTGTTGTCCTTCTAGAAATCATAACAGGCAGGAAAGCAATTGATGATTCAAGAGCAGCAGGGGAGCAAAATCTGGTTTCATGGGTAAGAGATCTAACGTTTTCCCATGTGTACATCACTTTTTGGCTTCAATGGTCTGATAATTCTAGGACTTAATGTTCTTCGTTTCTATGCAACTTCAGCGGTAACACTAGTAAAAATAATTTATCATCTTTCATATCTGGTAAAAGTTGTCCTAGGAGGTGAAAGGTACAAATAGGTTGGGTGTTTGATAGTCTCTATAGGTTACAACTTTTATCATTTTAGTCCCTTCTTTCTGTTTTGTTCAATTCACATGCTTCTATGAATGTAGCTATATAATCATCTATACTAATTATCCAGATAAATAATAAAAAGAGTTGACATGACAACACAAGAAAATTAATATGATATATGCCTGTATATTGCCTAAATTGAACTGATGCCATGTTAGCTACTATGGTACATCACATCAGTCTTTTAAATTAGGACATTTGTCTTGTATATGACTATATCATTAGGTGTAACGGCCAAAACTCATCGCTAGCCGATATTGTCCTATATGGGCTTCCTCTCAAGGTTTTTAAAACGCGTCTGCCAAGGAGAAGTTTCCATACCTTTCCTTTCGAGATTCCCCTCGAGGTTTTTAAAACGCATCTGCTAGAGAGATGTTTCCACACCATCCCTTTCGGGTTTCCCCTCAAGGTTTTTAAAACGCGTATGCTAGGAAGAGGTTTCCACACCTTTATAAAGAATGCTTCGTTCTCCTCCCCAACCGAAGTGGGATCTCACCTTAAGAACTATATCTATATATTTTTATTATTTAACATTATACCAATCAAATGTTGTTCAGCATGTGATTTCTTTTTCCTCTCTCTCGAAGCTTATCTTCTAATAGATTGGTACAGGAAACCTCGAGACTGGAAAGATATTTCTGATTTATTGTACAAATCCTTTTATTGCAGGCAAGACCATTATTTAAAGACCGTATGAGATTTGCGCAAATGGCAGATCCAATGCTTAGAGGCCAATACCCTTCAAGGGGTTTGTATCAGGCTCTTGCAGTTGCAGCAATGTGTGTTCAAGAGCAGCCAAATATGCGACCTGTGATCGCCGATGTTGTCACAGCTTTATCTTATCTAGCTTCCCAAAGATACGACCCGGGTTCGAACATACCCCACAGCTCTCCTGGATCTGCCAGTACTCCTCCAAGAACCAACAGAGATTCTGATAGGAAGCTTAATGGCGGTAGAAGATACGACAGGAATCCTACTAGACGACTATAATGAGGCTCATCTTCGCTCCCTAACGTTTGTCAGCCATACTGTTGGATATATTCTATGAGGACGAGTACGAGTACGAGTACGAGTACGAAAGGCGGTCGTTCAAAAAAGCTTGATTGAATGCACTTGAAGGTGCCTGATCGTCAATATTTACTCAAAAATCATCAAGTCATGCGCATTTCTATGCTCCATTTTGCGTTTGTTTATAGAATATAGATAGAGAGTATATATGGTTTTTGTAAGAAAAATGTGCAAGTTAAGGTGATTGTCATATATATGTATTTTACCCTTTGATATTAGTTGGGTATAATTACTTGAAAAGTGAACCGAATTTTTCTAAGTTGATGGGGGATATTTTGCCTTTTTTTTTTTTAAACTCATTCTAATCTCAAAATTTCTCAACAAAATTACTCCGAACAAATAAAAAGACACTCAAACTCATTACCTCTCAACTAGATATAGAAGCATTAATGTCATATAGAAGTATTAATGTCATAGATGAATCAAAATGATTCAGGTATAAAAAAGAGTGATGAACCAAATAAATTCTAATACAGCCTAGGAGAGGGAAATGTACTACCATTATTCATGAATCTAATAGATACAGGAACCTATTCTTTATGACAACTTACTATCGTTTATATCTTATATGATATTTGTATTTCTTAAATGAAGGGCTATATTTAATAATATATGGTAATTATGATGGTCACGACAAACAAATATTTGAATATTTGAAGCATATATTTTCAAGTGACTAAACATATCAATTTTATATTTATCAATCGAAAATGAAAAATACCGTTATTTCTCGGCCACAAAATACAAACCGCCAAAGAGAAAAGAAACGAACCGCCAAGATGGATCCCAAACCGCCAAACCGGTCAGGCGTTGAAAAATACAAGGATAACCCCAAAAAAATAAAACCGCGCATCGAAAAGCTCACCCTCTTTATATTAATGATTCTAAATTTCGCGCAGGTCCCGATCTTCCTTCTTCAATGGCGACTGATTTCACAGAAGAACTGAGCGAAAACAATCTTCCAGGACCGAAATCGGCCTTGCCGTTGAATTTAGGATCTGCAGCCGCTGGTAATGGCCAAGTAGATCAACACCAAAATCGCCGTTCATTTGCTGTCGGGCCTTCCCATTCCGTGACTCCCACCGCTACAAAGGAAGGCACTGAATCTCAACGTGCCGTTTTGGGGAGAACATCGGAGCATCATGCTTCTGTTTTTGATATCTTCAAGAAGATCCGTCGTGCGGAGCGGTTCGGGATTCCTGTACGTTTGTCGGAGGCAGAAAAGCGATTCTCTCGAGCTGAGAGGTGATTTTGCGGTTTAGCAGCATTGTTTATTTTTTCGTACGGATTTGTTGCGCGTTCGTATGTCTATGTTCCGAGGAATGTGGTGAGCTTAGAATTCTGTCTTTGAATTTGATGCCGTTTCCTGGATAGATAGTGAATTCTTCAACTGATTAATGCATTTATTCAAGAACAAGTATTCTGTATTCTCATTTTTCGAATTGGATGCAGAAGATAGTTCGGAACTTCTTCTTATTCATCCTTTTTTCTTTAGTTTTCTTTCTTGTGTCGTTCCGCAATTTTAAAGCTGCCATTTCGTTTGAGTACTGGAAACTTCGCAGGTTCGGCATTGATTCAGTATGTGGACCGGATGAAATGTTCAAAGCAGAAGAGCTGAAGAGAAAGGCCAGAGCGGAGAGGTTTTTCTCTCTGCTTTTTTAGTATCGTGTTAGAGAAGTTTGTATAATTCATCTTTCCTCAGTCCGACTATCTTTTATGTTCTTCAGATTTGAGCTCTTAACTTTGTCAATCGCTACTGACGAGGAGGCAAAGAAGAAAGCGCGGCTTGTCAGATTTTCCCCATTTTTGTAGAGTTCCCTTTTGGTTGAACAAGAAAGCTATATCAACAAGTCTTATGCACAGCCAAGCTCATTTAACCAATTGGACAAGCCGAGCTATTAACCATTTAGTTCATTATCCTGAACCCTTTCAATTTAAGGATGCGGCCATTACTTTGTATGAAATGTATAACATTGAACTCCATTAGATGTAGGTGTTTTAAATTTCTAGAACTGCACCCTCTTTATCAAATTGGAGGGTATACTTCCATCCAGTTTTCTACATGCCCATTTTTAAAAAAATTATCTACACTATTATTATCATCGTCCTTCCAGTGCTCAAGCAAGCCCTTTGAGTTCGATCCAAGTAAATGGCAAGGGGGATGTACCTGTTGGTTCCTTTTTAGTAGGCTAAGCAACTTGTTTGGTGAAGGCTTTAAATGGTCAATAGCTGCTGGTTCCTTTTTAGTAGGCTAAGCAACTGTTTTCTGGAAGTGTCACGATTTTATGGAAGGCAGAACAATGGCCTAAAAGAAGTTTTTCCATCTGCGTTGGTGGTCAACATACTTCTGACTTTTATCTTATAGACCTTATTCAACTTAATTAACATGGGAGAAGTTATCTAATTGATTCGTTCATCTTTGCAGGTTCAATGTAAGTTTCATGGGTGTTCCTGATTTGCTTTCTCCACATTTTGCACACTGAAATCCCGTTTCATAGCAGTATTTCTGTCACCCAGGTGCTTTTTCTTGAGTTGTTTGATAAGATGTGACGGCATAAGGCGGCTCTTAGCCATTATTTTCTAGCACCAAGTGTTTTCTTCTTTTGTTTGTATTGAGGATCTGTTAGAGGAAAAAACTAAAAAAAATTGTTGATTTACACAGGCGATGGATTGAATTCAGAGTCATCCTTAATTCTGATGATGTATTTATATCACCTTTTGTTTCTTCCACTATCACCTTAGCAACTGCTCTCATCAATTTTCTGCTCTGATCGTTATATTTCAAAATTTCAAATGGCAGGGGTATTTGGTCTTTAACTATAATTGAGCATAACAGATGAAGCTCTGAAGGGGTTTTGGATTTGCTTCAAGAACCTTGTGACTGCTTTTACTCTGTTTGATTTACCCATATTTGTCTCAATTATCTCACTTATAAGGGATCTAGAAAAATCTTCAATAGCCAGTCAGATAGTGTAACAAATGGCTTGCTCACCTTTCATGTAAAGGTTTGACTTTCACTATGTGTTTCAGGCTTGCTCTTCTTGAGGGACCGACATGAAGTTATGCTTATTGGTGGAGTGTATGATATTATTGGTCAGGTTCATACCCCTCCCACGCCCCCCCCCCCCCCCCCCNTCCGGTCCTGCAAATGCAGAAGTATCATCCGATCGCTGACGTTGCCTTGGAGCTACGGAAAGTGACGGCGGAGAAAAAGAGAAAGAAGAAGAATCGGGATGAGGAAGAGGAGGAGCAGAAAGGAGGCGATGAGGCGGCGGTAGTGGTGGTCGAGGACGACGGCGACGGCGATGGCGACGGTGATGTCGAAATGGAGGAAAAGAAGAACGAGATTAAGAAAATGAAGGAAGAGGAGGAAAATGACGGAAAGATTTGTTCGGATGAGAAGGAAATCGTCGAAGAGACAACGATCGAGATTAACGAAACCGATGGCGGAAGAAATGAAGCTCTTCTGGATCCAATCGAAGAGGAGGATTCAATTCGAAGCGAAATAACTGATTCAGGTAAGTTTCATTCTCTTTTCAATTTTTGATTTCTACAGATCTCTAAATTCCAACACCAAATCACTACAGTTCATGATCTACGAAATTTCTCGAAAATCACTGAAACTCTGCATCCTTCCACGAAATTTCTTGAAAATCTTGTTTGAATTGATGAACAGTGAAACCAAATTTCTGAATCAACAACAACAAAAATTAGGCAAAATTCCTTTCCACATTCACAGGATTCAAACAGAAACCAAAAATTTCCAGAGTCAGATCCACGATTTCGTCTTTTACAGAACGCCTTTTTCTTTCGTTCTTTCCCCCCCCCCCCCCCCCCCCCCCAAAAAAAAAAAAAAAAAAATCATTTTTTTATCCTTATTGTGCTATCAGCCATTTGTGATGCCTGCTAATCATATACCAACTCTCAAAAGAAGAGAATATTATGTGTTGATGGTAAAGAACGGGATAATGTTGATATTTCTGATGGAAAAACAAGATTTACAAAGATGAAGGACGTTGTTTGATTTTGTTACATCAAGAAACGATTTACGAACTTTGTACATTTGCATCCTGTCATCTTCTATTTTACTTGCTAATAGAAGATCTTACAAATTGATAGATCTTTCTAAGAAGCCTGAATTTTCTAGTTTTGTTTGTCAAGAAATTGAAAAGGGTATAAAGACATTAACAAAGTTTACCAGCTAGGAGTTTGCTGACGTAGGGAGACCTTCTCCTCCTCTGATTGACAAGGAACAAGGGGAGGGCCTGCCATTGATCAACTGAGGATCTAAGAACACAACTACAACAGAAATGTCATCATGGAAATGCCTTCGCACACCTCTATCTATCTTTTTCAGGTCGGAATATCTCATCTCTCTTTTTTTAGCTGCTTCTCGAAGTGCAGCCTTGATAAGTCTCCTTGCTATTCCCTGCAGTTTTTCACCAAGTGGAACCATAAATTTTAGCAAATTTTGATAAGGCATATGAAAGTGATGGCCATCAAAGCAATGTCATGGATCAACAAGATGGTGGATTATGAGAAGAAATATTCTTACATTTCGAGGATAGCTGTTGACGATGTCAACAGCCTTCTGGTTGCTAAGGTGCTCCCACAGACCATCAGAAGCAAATATGAGATATTGATCATCTGGGCGGAGTTTGTGTACCAGTATCGACGGTTCTGCACTGAGGATTGGTTTGTAAAATGGCTCAGGCAGTTGAAATTTAGGTGGCAGAGGAGGTCTGTTGAACTTTGCCTTTTTTAAATATGCATCACCTATGGATCTTGAAATCTGCAGGGGGCAAGTTTTTGAAGGTTCAGAACTGTAGAGGATTCCTAGATTGCTTCACTTAACAATCAACAGCTACCCTCTCAAACTTGAAGAGAATTTCCAGGAAAATTACCTGTATGATACCTTTAACACGCCACACATTGTGCTTTAGGACCACAATCTGAGGATCTTCTGGATGAAACATCCGTAGTTCATCTCTCACTGATTCGATGCTTGCATTGTGTTCTGTGGACAATTGAATGGCAATGACTTCTCTAGTGGCTCTCTCGGTTCTCCCAAGCACTGCTCGAGAATCGCCTGCGTTGGCAATATAAAGCTGTCCATTGCATATGATCCCTACCAAACAACATGATCCAGCAGATGCAATCTTGGGTTCATTAAGCCACTGTTTCTGGACAAGAGAGAGAAACTCCTCTTCTGTTGCTGCAAAAGCCTTCCTGATAGCGTTTTCAGATATGTTTTGGTGCAAAGATACATATCCTGCGCTTTGAAAAACCACAAAGAAACATCAAAAGCAGCTCGTGGGGACTTAATATTCCTGCAAATTTTGAGACCCAGAAAAAAAAAAATCAGACTGTACAATGTTTGCAATGAAGATGAAAACCAACTTTTGAGATTGCTGAAGAGATTGTCGTTGACAAACCGTGAAGCTTCGGTTCCGCCATGGCCGTCATAAACTCCAACAAAGGTCCCCTGCGGACCTGGGTTGGTCATACTCAAAGCCCCAGATTCAAGCTGGCTTTGATCTTCCACCACATTATTAGCTTGGATTACTGCCATGGAGAATTGCCCATAAACATGGTGCCCCAGATCCTTAGACCACAACAACCCATCAACTCGTCCGTTTGAATCACCATCATCGTGAGGCTTCCAGCATGGTTTAACCATTTTTTTTTCTAAAAGGCCAGTCAATGGACACAAAATTACTGGAGTTTCTGTTTCATATGTATCATCCAAATGAGCCAGCAATCAAAAAATTCATCATCCCAGATCAAGAACACGACCTAGACCCACTCTCAGCTCCAGGTTTTGTTTATACTCAATACTTTCAACCCCTATTCCTGAAACTACATCCACATCCCCCCCAATATATCCAGACACCATTAATATGAACAAAAAATTCAGATAAAGACCGGACAGGTATGGGCTAAAATAACTGCAAAATGTCCCTTGAGACAAGAAAGCAACAGTCTTAATACAAGTTCAGAGAATATGGAGGTGGTGCTGGTCCTGTGTACCTTGAATCTGGGATTTATGGGTTTGGCCCTTGCTTCTGTGTCATCTTCCAGGAACAGACTGAGCTGTAAAAGCACATAACTGTTAAGAAAGTGGCAGCGTTTGGTCTGAGATCAGAGTGATCAAAAGGGGAGAGTCAGCCGATTGAATCACTGAGGGTTTTTGGAAGCTTGCTTTTCCACAGAGGATCCACCGGGTTAGTTTCTCTTTCTTTCTCTGTTTCTCTTTTGTTTTGTTTTCTCTTTTTTCTTTCTATCGTATGCGATCTAGCATGGGGATAATAAAAACACACTAAACAAACTACAAATCTGACATTGTTGTCCCTCCCCAATCCCCAGTCTCCCTCCCTTCTCTGTTTTCTCTCTGCCTTTTACTCTTTTTCTGTATTTTTATAGACAAGTGGTGGGCTTTTTTTATGGGTTTGGGGCCTTCCGCCACTTCATGTCTGCACTGCAATTATAAAAAAGCTCCAACTGAAATTTATGAGCAAAACCCACCATTTCTAATCACCTTACCATCAGCCACAACCCACCATTTCAGGCAATTTTTCCTAATCTAAATCAGAAAAGCACCCCCCCTCCTCCTTTTTCTTACTGTAAAAACTACCTCCACATTTCTGATCTGCATTTGGAATTTCATTCCTTGTAAATCCAGCAATCTACTTTGCCTTGCCTTGTAGTAATTTCTATTCATTTTTTTAGGTAGACTTTTTTGAAGTGGGATTCAGCATTTGTGTCTTTCTCCTTTGGCATGGTAGAGAGATTAGACATTAATGAGCTGATCTAAGCCTCAATTAGCAAAATAAAGGAATTGTTTAAGTGAGCCTTTTGCCTCAATTAATAAAAGATTGAATAAAACTGCAAAGAAAAAAAATTCTGAAATTCTAAAAACTGTATCTCCATTACAAAGCAACAATAAAGTGGTTGTGAAATTAAATCTGAAATGGAATTGCATAGCTGTCAGCATGGCCAAGCAATTATGAAAGAGAGAGAAATAAGCTAAAAGGGAAAAGGATAAGAGTGGGGAATTATATTCTGTCAATTACAAAGCTCATAATTTGTCAATCAAAACTCATACTACAGATTCCAGTGTCGTTATCAACTACTTATAAATTTGGTTATTATCAAACAATTAACCTTTATGTAATTTACAATTTTTACTTAACCCCATTATTACAAATGTTATTACATTATTGTTTTATTAACATATTTAGATACATAGATACATGGATATGTTTGTCAATATAATTCATTTCTTTCCAATAGTGTGTCCTAACATAGAACAAATCTAAGGTTGAAGTTGGGGAGTTATAAAAGATTAAATTTAAACATTTTCCCATGCATCTGAGACCCATTGTTCTTATTTTTTTTAAATTTTCATACCAATTGACTGAAAAAACTAAATATAAAACAGCAATTAGTTGCAACTTCTAGGAAAATCTTGATTTCTTTTCAATCAAAAGTCTTGGGTGGCAACCAATAAGAAGAATTTTTTTGATGGTATAGGATAGGATGAGTTCACTGTTATTTATTATAGGGTTTCTTCAAATCCTACTTTGTAAGTTGTTAACCGACATAAATGAGTCTCTCTCTCACTCTAATTTTTTCCTTTATTTTATTTTATTTTATTTGTCTAATTTTCGCCTATTATTTTTTTAAAAAATGATTTCTTCACTATAAGTAAATATAGAAATTGACAGATGAGTTGACATAATTTCTTTTTTGAAAAAAGGGGAAAAGATAAATGTTGTTGGGGATGAAAGTTTTTTTTTTTATTCCTCCTTTATAAGGAAGTTGGCATAAAATTAGAACTTTTCTTTTTTCAGGTGATGGATTAATTATTCCTTAAATTTTTATGTCTTGTAAATATTATACCAAATCGATAATGCAGAATTTTCTGATCAATCAACAAACAAAATCTCATCAAAACCCAATTGTGAAATTTGTCTAAGATTTGGAAAAGCATTGCCATAGCTGTTTCAACAAAAAGGATGGGAAATTATTGGCTCTAAGGAAAAATCTTTTTTACCCTCTCTTTAAAGGATAAAAATAACGAATTTAAATGCATTTTCATTTATTTGGAAAGTATTTTTATTTGAATATTTTATTAACAAAAAGTCTAATTTTCTTTTGGAAGTGATGTGAACACTGCACCAACCAAAATGAGTGGTACATGCACAAGACCCTGTTTCTGAGATCAGCTTATAGATGTTCCCTAGCATTATGTCTGGATCTGATTGATCATATTGTCCTGTTAGACCCCCCCTCCCCTCCTTTTCCTTTTCTATTATGTAAATATTTAGCCTTTTGTACACGTCTTTCGTCGAGAAAATATGATCATACTTCCTTTTCTTACATTATAATAATATATTTTTTCAATTAGTAAACCTCACGTCATTTTTAAATGAATGCTAACATGACAGATAATAAATGAAAGAAGTATTCATACTCTTATAGTACTTAATATACTTTCATGAAAAGAGTTGTCATTCAAGATTGAACATTTTATTTAAATAATAATCTAGATTTCATTATTGAAGGGAAGTCTAAAGAGTTTGAGCAAAATTTAGAGTTAGATTTAGGTTTCTGTTTTTATATGTTTTTAAATAATATTAAAGTCAGTCTATATAATTAATTATATTTTAAAAAGAATCTTATTAGTTTTCCTTCAAATCAAGATATTACTATTATTATTTAACCAATTTAGATAAAATTAACTTCAAAGTTCAAACTAATAATAAAATCTAATTTTTAGATTTATTGAAAATGTAAGGATTAAACATAAAAAATTGAAAAAGAAAAATATTTTAACCTTTATATAACAATCTCGATTTAAATTAATATAAATTAGTTAATATAGGATGGTGTTGAGGTCTCATGTCTCAAAGGAAGCTTGGTTTTGGAGGCAATATGGGATGTTTCACCTTCTCTTTTAAAGCATTTAAAAAAATTTAAAAATTAAAAGAAAAAAAAAAAACAATTATGAGTTTGAATTTGACTACAAAGCTCTGGTCTACAGTTGTTTGGTGGATGTCTTGGTTTGAGCTCACAAGCACTCGTGTTGGTGCCCTCTTTTCTTGAAATCGAAAGCACGTGAATTCAATTAGATATTTAAAAGTATAAGAACATTTAAAATTTTTTAATCAAACAAAGTAATATATCCGTTTTGTTAGTTTTAATTTGGGTTGGGCCTGATGGGCTTTTCTATCAGGCCCATCTCCAAATCCACCACCATGACAAGAAGATAGCTGCTTCCTTTAGCATACTATTTAGGTTTCAATTTGGACATGGTCATTAGATAAACTCCTCTCTTTCTCTAATGATTATAAAAATAAGAGCACCAGCTACAATCCAAGAACACTAAATAAATGCTCCTAATAAAGATGGATATAAAAATAAAAATAAAAAAAATAGGGGAGAAGGAAATTATAATTTAATTAGCCAGAAGAAAGGGCCAAATCCAACCTGTTATTCACTTCCTTTTTCCATAAGCTGATAGTCATTGCCTTTTTTATCTGTGATACGCAACAAAACAAGCAGAGAAGAGTCAAGGGAAGCGTGGCCCATCCATGGCTCTTCCTTTTGTACCAACCAACCTAACACTCTTTCGTCAAAGCCGGTGGAATTCCACAAGATCCAATCATATTTCTACTCTCTCTCTCTCTCTCTTTCTCTCTCCCTGCAACCTCTTCTCCCCAATTTCCCAGCTTAGCTTTGTGTTATGGGCAAAAGTTTCATTTTGATGAGGGAAGTGTTACGTTCACGTGGTTAGACAGATCATTGCTCTTCCCATGTGTCCTAAATTTGAGATTTTGGAGATCTATTAATCTTTTTAAAGTTTAGTTGACACTATATATACCTATGGTCGTCTACAAGTCTGTAGGTGAGCTTAGGTGTACCGCAACTAATCTACAAAACAACTTTTGACCTTAGGTAGGATTTTTATTTTACTGTCTTGAGTAATTGGTGGCATAAGGGTTAACCTTGGGGTAGGGTTTTACCGTCTCAAGAAGGAGGTGAACATTAAGGAGCTTGAGCTTTTTCTTTCGGATCTTTTCTCACTTAGTTCTAAGGATCAATAGGCTACATATTTCTCTATTATGTTCGGTTCTAATCTAATTTGATTGCTACACAAGTGGTAGGGTGTGAAATATAGTTTACTACCTTGAAATGTTGACCCCTGATGTCCCTTTTTTCCTTTGATTGAATTTTACACCTCTCGAATCCAAAAATGCATGAATATCTATTCGTATCTGTTTGTATGTGTTCAGGTAGTTCAATTTATATAGATTTTTGTGACAAAAAGAAATGAAATTGAACACATGTAGGCTAAATGGTGAAACAGAGTATCAAGAGAAAAGTAACGAGTCAGAAGCAATGAAGTATACTAAGTAAAGGATTCAGTGAACAAGCTACTATTTAATATGAAATATTATTGTCAGCTATACTGAGCTAAATCACTACATTTATTTTATAAAGCTTCAAGGCAGTTGTACGAAAGAATTTAATATTAGCAATTTTCCTTTCATACCTGCAAGATGCAGCTTGAGGGAAGTTGAGTGGTTTCAACTGAAGGCATCGTGATTGAGATATCTGAAGCACGGAACACAACAGCACTGTTATGATCTCAAACAGTTAGATGAACTTACCGAAAATGGTAGAAAGAAAATCACAAACTCACGATTCTTACTTTTGAAAGTGAAAGTGTCACCCACCTCCGTTGAAAGAAATACTAAAGTGCCTTCCGAAATCACCTTACAATTATACAGAGCATAAAGTAATGCTTTTGTGGGGATTAACGATGCTTCGATCTGGGTCCATTTTCGGCATCCTTTGGGAATCCGAAATGAACGAAGCCTACAAGCTGCAGTGTTGTCTAGCTCTCAACTAACGACATATAACCATCTTCATCAGGCTACAAATCTATTAAGTTAAGTAACCATTCAACTCGCCGCCTACCTTTCTCTCATGTCAGAAATGTAATCTGGAACTCTTGAATCATATACTATTATGAACTAAATAATCCCTTATTACCCACCAGCAGAGCTAAATATCAAACTCCTTTTTCATTCGTAGTCGCATTCATGAATATATTTACCCCTTCCGGACGAATTCTAGCAGCCTTCAACATTATGCTTCTGTGAACCTATTGTCCCTACACAGATAGCTTGGCCTATAAATAGAGAAGGCAAGTTAATTGCCAGCAGAAAGAACAGCTTTGGTCAATGGAGAACCATTTTTCTGCAGCTAGTTTGCGCGGTTCTCAATTGGCTTGGTGAGATGAAATCAGATATAAGTCCACAACGTTTCAAGGAATGACTAATGCTATGGACTCTCCTGTCATGCAACAAGCTAGTTTATCTTCGAGGAGCGTGATTCAAGCAGAGGAATGGTACACAAATGTGCTTCATAGGTCGTCTTGTTATATGTTCCATGCTTCCTTGGATGATCACCCATGCGCTAAACACTGCCACAGTCGTCATCTATCTCATGTTGCTGAATGAGTCCTTCTTCTTTCATCAACCCAACCAATCCTTCCAACGTTCCATAAATCTCTGGAGTCCTGTCATTTGAAGTGTCTCTAGCTACAAAACTCTGCAACCCTTCCCTTGTTTCTATCCAGCTATTACCCGGGATCTTCTTCAATCCAACTTCCTTCATCAAATCCCTAACATTGTCAGCTTCTTTCCACCTTCCAAATTGTGAATATAAATTAGCCATGATGATGTAGTTACCAGTATTTTCAGGCTCAATATCAAGGAGACGATCGAAAACATACTTTCCAAGTTCAACATCACCAGCAACAGAAGCCCCATTGAGCAAAGCACCCCAAACTTTTGCAGTAGGTTCAATTGGCATTTTAGAAATAAATTCAACTGCATCAGAGAGCTTTCCTGCTCGACTAAGGACTCCAACCATGCAAGCATAATGCTCAACTAGTGGTTGAATCCCAAACTCTGGTAACAAGACATTAAATATCTTCCAGGCTTCATCTAACTCTCCTGAATGGGCACAGGCGACTAATACTGATGTAAAGGTTACAGGGTCAGGTCGAATGCCATTTGTCAGCATCTCATAAAAAAGACTAAGAGTCGCATTAGCATCTCCGTGCGCAGCATACGCTGAAATTATTGCAGTCCAAATGATTAGACTCCTACGTTTTAATTGGTCAAAAACTTGGCGTGCCCCCTGGAGGTAACCAGACTTAGCATAAGAATCAATGATGGCAGTAGCAACATAAATATTCCCATCGTAGGCGTTTCTAACAGCATAAGCATGAATTTCTTTCCCACCTTTCAGGGTTGAAAAGTGTGAGAAAATGGGAAGAACGCTCGCAAGTGTCACAGTATTTGGTCTGCAACCATGCAATTGCATTGCTCGAAATATATCTACAACTCCATCTTGTTGATTGTTCTGAACCAGACCAGAAATCACAGCATTCCATGTGCTCAATGCTGGCCTTTCCAGTTCTCGAAAAAGATCCATTGCTTGGTTAACAAAACCATGGACCATGTAGCCTGATATCATTGAGCCATAGGTGACCTCATCTTTCTCAGGCATTCCTTCGAACAACTCCCGTGCATAATCCAAGCTACCACACTTTGCATATAATCCAATAACAGCGTTGAATAGTGAAACATCCATTTCAATCCCGCTTTCATTGACGAATTTATGAACTTCCATCCCAAAAATTAGATCATTTGAATGAGCACAAGCTTGCAAAACACTGACTGCGGTTAATGCATTAGGCTTCGGCTCTCCTGAACCCAACATCGCTTTAAATAGTTCCTTGCAGTCTTCATAGAACCCACCCTGCGAGTACCCAGCCACCATCGCATTCCAAGACACTATATCTCTCTCAGGCGTTCTATCAAACATAATTCTCGCTAAAGCCAGCTCATCACACCTCGAGTAAAAAGTAATTAAAGCATTGACAACAAAAATATCAGATTCAAGCCCTCGTCGAAGAACGAAACAATGAACTTCCTTAGCCAAAATCGAATTAGTAAACAAAGACGCCAACGCTTTCAAAACACAAGTAACCGTAAACTTATCCGGCTTCACATCCGTCGAATTTACATTAACCAAAGACGAAAACAGCTTCAGCATATCAGCGTGCATATTGTGAAGAGTGTAGCTGATAAACAAAGCATTCCAAGAGAAAATGTTTTTGTGAGAAATGCTATCAAACACATTATAGGCATCTCTAAGGCTGCCGGATTTCGAGTATAAGGCAATGAGTTTCGATCCGAGGAAGTTATCCGGAGCGACTGATGATAAGACAAGACGAGCGTGAAGCTGCTTACCGAGGCGGAAGAATCGTTGATCGGTGCAGTGCTGGATAAGGCGGCCGTAAGCGCCGTAGTTCATCCCGTCGCTGCGGCGGATCAATTGTAGAGCGCCGTCAATATCGAAAAGATGAAGAGACCCAAAGCCGCTGGCGGGAACTGAGGCTTAAAGGTTTTTGGGCTTCGCATTCCTCGTTCATTTGTTCGCTTGGCCCGTTTAGGTAGATTTTACTTTTTTGCCCATCGTTATTTTATCTAATTAGAATAAAAATAAAAAAGTTAAATAACAAAAGTAATTAAATATTCACTCTGTTCGTCAAGTTATTATAATCCAAATTAAAATAATAATAATAATAATAATAATAAATCTATTTTTATTTTTGTCAGATATTGTCTACTTTAAAAATATAATTTTATTTTGTACTTCCTAAAACTTTCGTAGGATACAGAGAGTATTATTAAATTATAAATAGATTATAAAGTCGTGATTCTTCACTCCCTAAATACAGTTTTTAATTAATTTTTTTGGGTTAATTTTCAGTTTCTCTTGTTTTTACTACCAAACAAGAGCGCGAAATAAAACAGAATTCTGAAAAAGAATCCCCAAGCCATACTGATCCAAATACAGTTCCATTTGCTCAAATCCGTAATCCCCTGTTGCCTCAGTACGTCGGAGCCGGTAGTAACGCAGGTGGATCCGGTGATGTTGAACCCCAACGTCTTCCCCATGCTCTTCAGCAGCTCCACCTTCGCCGCCGCTGGCACCGTCGCGAGTGGCGTATTGTCGAACATCTGAACACCGCGGACGAAGCACTCTGCTGTCGCCTCAAACTCGTTTTGCAACACTGCTTCGTACGGATACTTCACCAGCGACATGTAGTGAAACCAGATCCAGTACGGCGGCATCCGGTCCCGGCTGAGGAAGAAGCCACTGAAGAGAAGAAAATACGCTAAAATGGCGACAACGACGGTGTAGCCTAACATTACATGAGAAACGACGCCGGAGAGAAATGTAACAAACGAACTCCCGGCCCAGAAGGCGGCGAGTACGGCGGCGAAGAAGAAAAGAAATCCAGAGAAGCCGCCGGCGAGACCAACGGCGAAGTACGTCGTTCCACTAAAGGCCAAAGAGAGGATAATCAACGACGGAATGGAGATTAATGAATGTGCGAGAACGTAAGAAGATCGACGGTAAGCGTTGTAGGCTGTTTCTCTCATAAAAATGTATCGTTCTTGAAGGAAAACAGGGATTGCCTCTGCACAGGTGTAGAAGGTTGTGGACATGGCGAAGGCGAAGAACCCTAACCGTTCTTTAACACCTTTAGGGGAATTATCCAGATGCCAAAACATGGTGGCTAAAATTACCCCGGTGATCAGAACCGCGCCCAATCTAATTCCAAATAGCTCTGGCATTCTCCTCGAATTCGTAATCGATCGTTTTGCTAGCACTAAAATCTCAGTCCACAAAGGATTTGAAAATTTCGAGAACGAAGAAGAACGATTCGAATCAATTGGGGCGCCCGAGACTAATTTCCCTCTCGAAATGCTTGCGCTAATGGCGTCTTTGAGACAGAGATGAAATCGATGAGAAGAATTGCGACGAATAGTTCTCTGACCTTTTAAGTGATTCTTGTTCTTCCACTGCCATGATTTGTTGTGTTCCACCATGGATCTGGTTCCACCAGCAGTTTCTTCCAGATCTCGAACCAAATCCAAGGCAAATTCCGTCCGATTTTCGTTCTCTGGAATCGGATGCCCAAAATCAGCCAAAAAATCTGACAACTCTGCCGGAGATCCGCTGTAAACGGTTTGCCCACGGGAAAGGAAGATCAATCGATCAAGCAACGAGAGGATTCGATAACTCGGTTGATGAATCGACGTTATCACAATGCTTCCGCTCTGTGCGATTCTCTGCAAGACTTTGACAACCATGAAAGCGCTGGTGGAATCGAGGCCCGAGGTAGGTTCATCGAGGAACAAAAGTATCGGATCGTGGATAATGTCGATTCCGATAGAGACACGACGTCGTTCTCCACCAGAGACGCCGCGGTGACCTTCATCGCCGATGACGGTATTCGCGGCGGTTGTTAGACCTAATTGATCGATTAATGCTTGAACTCTCGCTTTCTTCTTGGATTTTGAGAGTGAGCGAGGTAGCCGGAACTCCGCCGCGAACATGAGAGTCTCTTCCACTGTAAGCATCGGAAACAGAAGATCGTCTTGCATCACATAGGCGGAGATTACTTTCAGCAGCGCAGATTCCAAAACTTCGTCGTTTAATGTCACCGTCCCTCTCAATTTCTCTACTCAAAATAAGAACATATTTGTAAATTAAAATTAAAATTAAAATATAAGGATTTTTTTTTTAAATCTAACCTTTTGTAATCCGATCAGCGAGAGCGTCAATGAGCGTAGATTTCCCAGACCCACTAGCTCCAAGCACCGCCATAATTTCCCCTTCCCTCGCCTCTCCGGAGATATCATTAAGCAACAGCTTCACCCTTCCACCATTCTCTTCCGCCGTCAAATTCTCCGGCAACGACGAACCTCTCCGCCGAACTTTCACGCTGTAACTCAGATTCTGAAACGAAAGCTTGAAAGGATACAACACCGGGGGCGGCGCCAGATAACTGCACCCATAACTAACGTCGACGGTACGGTGATCTGGCGACTGTGCGTCTTCCACTCGCTTCAGGAGCTCGCCGAGAGTGGGTCGCCGGGCGAACTCTCTGAGCTCCGATTCGTTGGTGTAACTCCAACTCCTTGGGAAACTGTCGCCGCCGGTAGCAGCCATTTGGACGGCGGCGGCGGCGGCGGCGTCTTAGTTAGAGAAGGGAAGAGAATTTAGTAAGGAAAGGCATCAAAATTGAGGAATTTATGGTGAAGAGAAATTGTGGTGGTTGAATTGGAGTATCAAATCTCCAACGCCCGGAGAAAAGAATGAGAGAGGGGAGTTGCGGCAAGGTTTCCATTTTCTTACCAATGTCATTCATAAACCAACCCAACTTCCTCCTTACATATTTACATCTTCACGAAACCTTATCTATTTTTTAAACTTTAGGTTGAAATATTATCATGATTCTAAATATTTTTTGGTTTATTTAAAAAATTTGAGAGTATTTTTATAATTTTTTTTTCCGAGACAAAGTATGAAATTAAATAATATTTTTATTAATATATAATTTATTTTATCATTACAATGCAATTCAAAGTTACTATGTTTATAAACAGTCTCAAAATTAATTATTTTATCCTTTGTTGCTAAAAACATTTGAATTTTTTTGTTATAAGTTCTTAAAAATTTTGATTTTAAATTTTGAAAATGTGTTATAATGGTAAGTAAATAAAAATAAATTTAAATAACAAAAAAAGAAAAGACGAGACCTTGATATTTGCTATTCAAACAAGTTGAATATGAACACTATGACGAAACGAAAGGTTTGAACGTGTTTATAATATATTGTCAAATGCTTAAAACGATTTTTTTAACCACGTAAAAAGAACCATTCTTACCCGTACTAAGTATGATATTTTTTCATTAAGATGTATTCTCCACGCATTTATTTGTTAAATATTTTGGAAAACCCTACTCAGGTAATAAGTAATTGGTAAAGTTTAATTTATTAACATTAGGTGTGTAAGGTAACCCAACGGCCATTTTCGTCTCCTTCTTATTATTAAAATAAAATTAAGTTAAAAAAAGGTTTCATTCCCATTCTTTTTACAAAAACATTTCATTTTTTACTTTTTTCATAAATTATTAGAATAATGCTATTTTTATTTTTACTTTTACTTCCTTCAAGTAATAGAGATTTAAATTAAAATATTATTATAATATTCCTATTTTTAATAAATCTCTTCGTTTATGGTTAAATTTTAAACTTAATCTATAAAAAAATTAATTAAAAAAATTTTATTATTATTATTTAACAAGTTTAATAATAAAATTTAACTTCTTATTCAAACTATGTCCACGTGGCACTGTGTTGGGCCGTTTCTAACCAAATCCGTTAACATGAAAATGGGCCAAGTTCGAAACACTTCCAGTCTTTTTATTTATTTATTTGTTATTATTATTTCAACTAGATTATTGCCCAATCTTTACAATTGCAATTCACGAGATATTTTTTAATTAAACAATAATCTAGTTCACTGTCCACTTCGTTTTTAAGTTTAAAATCGTGCCATTTAATCTTTAAACTAAATAAATATTTAATTTGGTATAATTTAGACATTACATTTTTTTTATCATAAAAATGATAATATATATATATATATATATTATAAATAATCTTTCTTTTTCTCCTTCCATGATACATCTCTAGTTGTCCTGCCTTAACAGTGTTGTGGAACGATGAGAAATATTAAACAAAACGTTATCATTCCTTAGACGAAGCTTTCGACAAGCAAGTGAAATGGAAATGGGTCGGTGCTAAGGTTGGTGAAGGAGCTCAAATAGGAGAAAAAAAAATATCGGAACAAGATAAGAGATTTTTTTATTAAAAAATAACATATAAACATTTTTATTATATCAATATAATGGAACCAAATTTCGTGCCAAAATCGACATTTGCCTCAACTTTAAGAATAAAAATGTATATTTTTTCGATAATATTTTGTACATTGTAACGAGAAGATTAAACTATAAATTTAGTTAGAGCGAAAAAAAATAGTTGCATCATCGACTAATATTTAAAATAGAAAAACAATTTTAAAATATATGGGGGCAAAATTGGTTATTTGTGGTAATTTAGTTTATATAACTTCTATATTATATTTATTGTAATTTAAAATGTTAAATTTTTTTTTAAAACTCTTGGTATATGCTAATAATAATGTCAATGTTAGACCGTTGATCTTACTGACAAAAAAATGAATAAATAAATCAATAAAACTGTACAATTAAAAGAAGAAAAGCGCCTCGGATCCATTTTCAGCTTCTGTTTGGCGTACGAGAATTCCCCCAAATTTTCTTTATAAAAACAAACAAATCAATAATTCATATCTCAGATCATTTCTCAAAATCAATCTTCTGCTAATGCTCCCGACCCTCCTCGCCCTTCTCCGCCATTAACGATCATCGATCAGAGAAAATGAGCGCGGTCTGTACAACGAACTACTGCATTAGCACCGTGGACAGTGGCCGTCCGCCGCGCGCGGCCTATATCAACCTCTCGAATTGGACGGATTCGGATAACGAGACCGATAAATCGGCGATTCCGAGAACGCGCCGCCGCGTTCCGGTTGTGGATGGAGTATCGTGCAGGCAAATGTATTTGAGGAGCTATAAATTTTCGACGAAGGAATCGGTGCGGGAGAAAACGAGGAGGTGTTTGTGGAAAGTAAAGGAGAAATTAGGTCAGAGAAAGAGGAGAAAATCGGGCGATAAGAGGAATCAGAATCAGAATCGGAATCGCAATCGGAAGAGGAAGTGTTTCATTTGGAGGAAGATGAAGAAATTTTCTTGCAGTTTCGTTCTGTTCCGGATTTTTCGAAGGATTTTGACGTGTTCTGCAAGTGTCGATGTTGTGGAGCATAGAAGTGGAAGTAATGGTAATTGATTCCGAGTCTGGAAGTTTGATCTGTTCTTTCTTCTTCTTGTTCTGTAATTGAATTTCACATGCTTTTTGTTTGTGTTTAATCATCTTCATTACTTCATAGCTCATTCTGATCTCTCTCCCATCCCTCTCTATTGTCCTCTGAGTTTTTTGCAACTTTCAATTCACGAACCCTAGAAAAAGATGAAATCAACAACAAAACTGAAAGCCTAAAATAATATTAGTGAAAGAAAAAAAAAAAAAAGTTAAAAGCAAAAAATGGAGAATATCAGTAGCTGTGATTGCAGCTTAGGATTCTTTTGGACGATAACTTGAGAAGAACATTTCCTCCCCTTTCCTGATACTGGTCTTCATACTTGATGGAAATTTTCAACATTCTATAATTTTTTACCTAATTTTTTTTGGCTTTACCGAAAAAGATTAAAGAAGAAAAGAAATTATATTCTGTTTGCTTGGTTTAATAATTCAACTCAATTATTCATATGCATTTCAAATTCAAATTCAAATTCAAAAAAAAAAAAAAAGACTGCGAAGTGATGAACTCTTGAGTGGATAAACTTTGTGTTACTGAGATTCCAAATCTGGTAAAACATTTATTGACTAATAAAACTTAAATAAAAATAAAATATTTTGAAATTTAGGGAATGAAATCAGATCTATATATATAGATATATTTTTTCTTATTACAGTTGGAAAAAAAAAACGGGATAATTATCACCATGATAATTATCTTTACACTTTATCTAAACTAAAAATAATAAAAATATGAAAAGAGAGAATGCATCTTTGCTCGAAACAGAAGCACGATCACATCTGCAAAATAATGAATTTATAAAAATAATTAATAAATGAAAAAATAAATATAATGATAAATTAAAATGTTTACAAATAATTTAAATACGAATAAATTGGATAACTTACCTAATGCCATTGATGATTATAATTTGAACTTTGTTCTCTGTTGAATATGTTCCATTGTTCAAGTTCCTTTTCGTTCCCTTCAGGAACCAGCATATCATTGTTTGAATATTGGACATAGGATTCCATTATTTGAGCCGGTGAACTAAAACCAAAATTTTAAAAAATAAATAATTGTTCATCAACATGGTTAAAATAAAAATAAATACTTACCCATACAAAATTAAATTATTTTTGAAATAGAGAGATATATTTTTTTTTGGTTATCAATCAAAATGAAAATATCACCTACCATTCATGGTCGTTACTTGAATTTTTTTCTATGTCTGGAAATTCTGTATTTAATGTTGCCAGTTGCTTATTAAACTCATTTGGGATTGTATCATCATTTGAAGATTGATAGTGTAGTTCCATTGTTGGTACAGGTTGACTATTGAAAATTAGGAAGAAAAAAAATATATTTAGAAAAAAAAAAAAACTTATACGTTAAAGAAAAAGAAAACTCACAAATTCAAAATATGGCTTACCTTGAATGGTCAATACTTTCTAGGACTGGAAAATCTGTGTTTAATTCTTCCAGCTGATTCTCAAGTTGGCTGGCGAAAATTATATCATCACTTGAAAGTTGATCGTGTAATTCCATTATTTGTACAGGTTGACTATTGAAAATTAGGAAGAAAAAAAAAAATTAGAAAAACAAAAACTTATTCCTCAAAAAAAAAAAAAAAAAAAAAAACTCGCTTACCTTGAATGGTCAATACTTGAATTTATTTCTAGGTCTGGAAATTCTAGGTTTAACTCGTCCCATTGCATCTCAAACTCATTTACCAACATTGTATTTTCAAAAGATTGATCATCTAATTTCATCATTTGTTCGAGTGGACTGTTGAAAATTAAGAAGAAAGAAAAAAAAAACATTATTTAAAAAATATTATACTTATAAAATTAAATTATTTTTTTGTTATCAATTAAAATTAAAATGTTACCTACCATTCAAAGTCATTGCTGGAATCTTTTTCTATGTGGCAATGTTCCGCATTTAATTCTTCCGGTTGCTTCTCAAACTTATTTGCTGACATTATATCATCGTAATGTTCCGCATTTAATTCTTCTAATTGATTCTCAATCTCTTTTGCGAACATTATATCATCGGAATGTTCCGCATTTAATTCTTCTAATTGGTTCTCAAGCTCATTTGCAAACATTATATGATCAGAATGTTCCGCATTTGATTCTTCTGGTTGGTTCTCGAGTTCATTTGCAAACATTATATTATCAGAATGTTCCGCATTTAATTCTTCTAGTGGCTCCTCAAACTCATTTGTGAACATTATATCATCATGTGATTCTATCATTTGTGCCGGTGGACTGTAAAAATTAAAAAAAATATATATATTTATGAACAAGTTAAAAAATATATAATTTTGATAAATAAGAAATGATACGTACCATTTATTGACCCCATCCATGTAAAGGGCATCTGTTTGTGTTGTTGTAGGGCCATTAAAAACAAAGGGTGCTTGTATGGTTGACGAGACTGTATTCCTTACTTTTTTCAATATTCTTTTTCGAATCAGACAAACTACATACGAATCATGTACAAACCCATTGGTTAGGACGGTGGGATCAAGTGTGTATTCATGCATTATCCAGGAACAATCGTCATCATTAGCATTCACTCCTCCAGAAGTCTCATAGTGAAAACGTTTAATAGTACCGATGGGAGCATTGTTAGCAGAAGAAAATACTTTATGGCCTTTGCTCTCCCCACTCCAAGTGCCACCGTTAAGACCGACCTTCCTGATGATACGAGATTTCTTCTTTTTTAGGGTCGTGAAAAAGTAGATGTCTTTATCCTCCATTCCTCCGCATTGTTGCCATATCATAGCAGGTTCATGGGAGTAAATATCGATCACAGGCAACGAAATTGACGGAACGATGTCTCCAACAATCTTATGGAACAAATAATAAATCAATAGTTCTTCATCTGTGGGAGCGAAGTCGTAGCCGAACGGAAACATGCTTGAATCCATTGCCATGAAAGGAATCAAAACTGCAACCAAAATTGAATTTGAATTTAAAATTTTTTTGTCAGAGAAGGATAAAAAAACAAGATGTATATATATTTCAATTTTGGTGGAATTTTTTTTTTTTAAATATAGTAGATTATAAATTTATATTTAAGATCTACACAACTTTAGATTTAATGTAATAAATTCTTATAAAAATTTCAACATATTTCTATTATTTCCATAAAATACCGAATCAAAATTGTTAATGTATTTAATTTTCAATAAAACGGGATGATATTTATTTGATCTCTAATATTATTAATGATATTTATCTGAAAAGCGAACGAAAAAAATACCTCTAAACTTTACATCTACAAATTGAAAAATAACTCTAAAATAATGAAAAAATTGAAACTCGAGATCTAACCTTTTGAGAATTTGAATGGTATTGATGATGGTTTTAGGCTCTTCCTGCTGAATTGCACAGACTTGAATAATGAAAATGAATAAATGAAGGGAATGAAATTAATTTATAGGCTTCGAACGGTATCAATGATGGTTTTGGGCTCTTCCTGGAATGCTGCACCGATCTAAATGAAGAATGAATAAATGAAGGTAATGAAATTAATTTATAGATTTTAAAAAATAGGGGAGAAAAAAATTTATTTAACGGTTCAAATTATTTTAATTTTAAAAATTAACTACCTTTTCAAATATACATAAATTAGATTTTTTTTTACTTTTTTGTTTTATATTCTAATTTTATTACCGTGTTGCTCCAAATAGATAATAAATATATTATAATTTAGAATATGTTATATTTTAAAATAATATTTAATATAAATCATAATTAATGTTATTATATATATAAAATGTATTAATAGTTATATATTCATTTATTTTAAAGTGTTTTAAAAATGGTATGAAATATTAAGATCATATATTATAATTTAGAATATATTTTAAAATTATATATTATATATATAATTTATGAACCTCTAGTATAAATTATAATTAATGTTATTATAGGTATAAAATGTATTAATAGTTATATGTCCATTTATTCTAAAGTGTTTTAAAAATGATATGAAATATCAAGTTATTTTTAAAATATATATATATATATATATAAAAAACTAAACGAATAAATTAAAAATAATATAATAATATAATAATATAAAAAAAAATTAAATATGTTTTAAAAAAAAAAGTTAAGTATGTCAAATGGATTTTTTAATATATTATATATTTTTATTTGGTTGGATCAACTTAGAGATTTCGCCATGAATTCGAAATCGAATCGATTCAGTTCGGGTTCAAAAAAATGAACCCAACCCTATTTGAAATGCTAATCTAATCCAATCCAACCCTATAATTCGGGTTGGGTTGATCTGAGTTATCCGGTTGAATGTACACCCCGGTAATTGTTTATTTTAAAAAAATAATAATTAAAACAAATGACATGTATTCGAGTTCCACGAGGTTGTTGATGTTGTCTGGTTCTACCAATCTTGAAGGCGGGGAAAAATCAATTATGAGACAGGAAACTTTTCTTAGTCTCCAAAACACCCTTGCTCCTCCGATCATCAACACTGCAAATGCCTCTAATTCCTCGGATCTGATCGCTAATTTCGTTTACAAGGAGGCCATTTTGGTATTTCCATCACACCCATTTGCCTATTTAATGCGCATGGTTATGAGATTTCTGCTTCTGGATTTTTAAAATTTTTTTTTTTGTCGTCCAAATCATTCTCGTAAAGAAAATTCATGACACCCATTTTCCGACCCACCTCCACGAACCTCAAAATTTACAAATTTTTTCGTTGCCAACAGGAGAAAGACTCCGACAAGATTGAAGAATGTATGTTGTTTTAACTTTTAGCGGTCGAAATTTGCGGCAAGTTTCTTTTTCTTTCTTTGTTTGGTTTTCTCATCATCGCATGATCGGAATTAGGTTTGTTTCGATTTTCTTTTGATTTGTGTGTGTTGTTAGAACTTTGGAAATTTTGAGTTTCTTAATTCAATGCGTTTATGTTCAGTAATGATTCGTTCATGCAAAAGAATTTGATTTTAGATTTCAGGTATTTGGTTGATTCTGCTGTTCGTGATTTGATTGGAAATTTAGAGTTTCTTAATTCAATGCGTTTATATTGTGAATTGAATGTAATGTAGTGAATTTTGTTGGTAGATTTGGTAGAGTGGTGATTATAACAAAAGATTGAAAAGTATTCAAGTTGTGAAATTAGTTTCACAAGAACTGGAGGATATAAATTATGCCAGGTTTGATTGAAAGGAAACAAACGAAGGAACGTGAATATCTAATCGAGCGTCCAAATGAACGTTGTTGGCAGAGTTGGCAGTCTCATTTCACAAGGAGTTTATTCGGTTGCCACACCGTTTCATCCCTTCGGTGGGGCAGTCGATATAATCGTTGTTCAGCAGCAGGATGGGAGTTTTCGCAGCGCGCCGTGGTATGTTCGATTTGGTAAATTTCAAGGCGTTTTAAAGGGTACGGAGAAGATCGTCCACATATCTGTCAATGGCATTGAAGCCAATTTCCATATGTATCTTGATAACTCTGGTGAGGCTTATTTCATAAAGGAAGTAGAAACTGGTCAAGGAGATCAGGCTGATGGAGTTACAGATGATATGGTTAAGGATGGTGTCATTTTTGTAGACAGCAAGGATGACCACAATAAAAATTTCATTGTTACGGGTCGGCTGGAGCACAGTGTCTCGGACACTACTGTCATTCAGCTGCGAGATGAAGACAGTTCTATGGCAGTTGCTCGATTGGAGAGGGCAGAATCTGATGTTGAGCATCGATTCTATGATTTTCAGGATGAGCTGTCTTCTGTGGAGGATTTAGAGAGTAATTCTAATCGATACGAGAATTTAGAGACTGAGAGTTGTGCCGAGTCACAGGGTACGGATTCGGAGGTTATCCTAGTGAGTGTCGATGGTCAAGTCCTGACTGCACCGATATTGGCAACCGAACAAAATACAGAAGATGTGCAGTTAAGTACACCTCAGTTTCATTTGGGTCCTGGGGAGGGGACTGAATTTTGTGAAGACGACGAGTTTACAGGCGAGGATGCTTGGGCAGCTGATTATATCAATCAGCTCAATACATCTACGGAAAACGCCACAATGGATAAAGTTGGTGGTTTGAGCAATGAGTCTAAGGGTAGTGCTGTTTCTCAAACTGAAGAAACCCGAGGAACTCGAGATGGCCGCATTAGAATTGAGAAAGCGATTTCTAAAGACTGTTTGGAGCTCTCGAAATTCGCCAAACTGGTTGGAAACACTGATTCTGAAAGTGTCAGCTCTCCAGTGGAGGCTGAATATTTAGAAGAAAAAGTCAACACGATTGTTCCATCGGTATCTAAAACCAATGGGGGGAGTGTTGTTGACTCCAGAGATAGAAATGGGACACGTTCAGGTAGTGATTCCGATAGCTCTGTTGTGAATATGACTCGAGAGGTACTTGTTAAAGCTGGTGGAACCGAGGAAAACGTGTTCGATGACAAACAGTTTGACAACACAATTGAGGGAATTGAAAGAATGGACAGCGGTTCGCAAGGGCCCGTTGCTGATGACGAGTGCAGTGTAAGAGAGCTGGAGATATTTCCAGCAGATGCTTTATGTGGAAGTACATATCATCATTCAACAAGTAATCATCTTTTCATTTAAATTTAGTTACAAATTCTTCAACAGTTCTTTGCCACAGACTATACATTCTCTGGTTACATGCAGGCTTCGAGATATCACTTTGCGGGCATGAACTTCGTGCTGGTATGGGCTTGGTTGCTGCAGCCGAAGTCTTCGACGCACATCGTGTGTCTGCAGAGGAATTTGAAAAGTCCGCTTCATCAATTACTAAAAATGGGAATCTAATTATCAGATACGGAGAAAGGTACATGTCGTGGGAAAAAGCCGCTCCTATAATACTGGGGATGGCTGCATTTGGAGTTGATTTAGAAGTGGATCCCAAAGATGCAATTTCTGTGGAACAGGATGGCTCATTGAAGCCTGGGGACGATGAATCTACTCCCGCGTCCACTCCGGCTGGCCGAAGATGGAGGCTCTGGCATATTCCATTTAGAAGGATTAAAACGCTCGATCACAGTAACAGTAGCTCATCGAATGAGGAGATTTTTGTCGATTCCGAATGTACATTACAGAACTCACTAGGAGAACAAAGTCCAAGGGTGCCGAACCGCAGCAATGAGCCTTCTAAGAGACAGCTTGTGAGGACAAATGTTCCAACAACTGAGCAGATAGCATCTTTGAATCTGAAAGAGGGACAAAACATGATAGCTTTCACTTTTTCAACTCGGGTTCTAGGGACACAAAAGGTTTCGGTCTAGACTCGTGATATGGATATTATAAGCACGTTATCGTGTTTTTTTATATGTTAATGCTAAAATTATTTTTAACAGGTCGACGCTCACATTTACCTATGGAAATGGAATGCAAGAATTGTGATTTCTGATGTTGATGGGACTATTACCAAGTGAGCCTTCTTTACTCTTAAATATACGTTAGCCTACTCCGCTTAAATCCAAGTTTCAAAACTACCTATAGAGTAGAAATCTATTAGAACGTTGGATGAAAATTTGGACCCGACACTACCACACCCAGTCCAGGTCCTAATTTCTGATGTCGATATGGCTCTTGTTGTGGTTTGTTGGTCATTTGTAATGATCCTTGGATAATATAACTCATCTTGAATCATATTTTTCAGGTCTGATGTATTAGGTCAATTCATGCCTTTGGTCGGGAAGGATTGGACGCAATCTGGCGTGGCTAGACTATTTACCGCAATAAAGGTACGTTTTCTGCATCGATTCTTCCAAAGTTGTGTTTCCTAGATGACTCGATTTCCATGGTTGATGAAGCTTTTGTGTTAATCAAATGCTTCATTTGTGTTACTCAGGAGAATGGTTATCAGCTACTATTTCTCAGTGCACGGGCCATTGTTCAGGCGTATCTTACCCGGAGTTTCTTACTCAACCTAAAACAGGTTTCGTTGATATAAATTGGTAGTGACTGCTTCGTTTCGATCGAAAAATTGACCTTGGCCAGACCAGTTACCTGAATGTTTTGATTTTTATCATCATGTTGACTTAAAGGAAAGTATGAATTTGATAAGAGTTCTTGTATGCTGCAGGATGGGAAAGCGTTACCAAATGGACCGATCGTTATCTCACCCGATGGACTATTTCCTTCTTTATTTCGAGAAGGTGATATCTTTTTACGCGTAAAATTTCATGATCATTAGTTTTAATGAAGGTTAGAACTTGATAAGTTTTGAAGCATTGACACTAGTTTGAGCAAAGTGGTTGTGAGATCCCACATCGATTGGGGAGAAAAACGAAGCATTCTTTATAGGGGTGTGAAAATCTCTCCCTAGTAGACGTATTTTAAAAGCCTTGAGGGGAATCTCGAAAGGGAAAGCCCAAAGAGGACAATATCTGCTAGCGGTGGGCTTGAGCTATTATAAATAGTATCAGAGCTCGACACCGGGGGGGTGTGGCAGCGAGGACGCTGGGCCCTCAAGGGGGTGAATTGTGAGATCCCACATTGGTTGGAGAGGGAAACGAAACATTCGTTATAAGGACGTGGAAACCTCTTCCTAGTAAACACATTTTAAAACCTTGAGGGGAAGCCCAGAAGGGAAAGTCCGAAGAGGACAATATCCGCTAGCGGTAAGCTAACATTTCATAAGAAGCTTAGCGAAGGTTGCCTGTCAGTGTAGACGAAGTTTAAGAAATTCCGAGTCCATGAATTCAAAATTACAATTGACTTTGGGTTTCGTTTGTCTATGGCAGTAATAAGAAGAGCACCCCATGAATTCAAAATTGCCTGTTTAGAGGTAAAAATGCAAAATTGAGCAGCTGATCTTCATCATTATCCTGATGGGTAGAATGTTTTCCTTATTTTTCGTCTGGCGATAAACGAATACAGGATATTAAGAAGCTTTTCCCTCCCGACTACAATCCGTTTTATGCGGGGTTTGGCAATAGAGACACAGATGAGCTCAGCTATCGAAAAGTCGGGATTCCAAAAGGAAAGATATTCATAATCAACCCCAAGGTATCCAAGTATCCATTTTTTATCAACCCTTTTCGCCATACTTTATCGAGTAGCCAATTTGGCATTCACTTTGCAAACTTCGCATCTGTTTCCAGGGAGAAGTCGCCATTAGTCATCGAATCGACGTGAAGTCTTACACGTCTTTGCACACGCTTGTTAACGATATGTTTCCACCAACCTCGCTGGTCGAGCAGGTAATGAATGTAGAATCCTTCAAGCCATGTCCAAGCAGCCTGAGAAAATACGACTTACAGATATCCGAATACTGGTTTCGTTAAGGCTAACACTGTCGTTATCATTTTGCATCCATGTAGGAGGATTATAACGCGTGGAATTTTTGGAAAGTGCCATTGCCTGAGATTGATTTGTAGTCGTTGCACAGAGAAAAAGATCGGTTTCGATGTACGAAAAAGACGAAATTCTTCACATTTTCACTGTTTTCTTCCTCAAGTAATTTTGACACAGAGGCACAGGAGCATTGTTTGAAGCTGTAGCTATTTGGATGGATCAAGCGAAGCTCCTGTGTGGAATAAAAGTAAAGATGTTAGTTGAATTTTATCTCTTAATCTTGTCTTCTTTTGCGTCCTTTTTGGTTATATTACATTCAGATGCACTTAAGTTCATTAATTTATGTTCTTGCTTATCATGATTTGAGGTTCTTTAATCTAAACGGTGTCATGTTCGTTCTCCTTCCCGACCCGACTCCCACGAACAAAAAAGGAAAAAAGAAAGAAAAAAAACATAACTTTTGCCTGCTTGCATGGCAACTTGAAATTTAATGCTCTGTCAATTTAGCTCCCAACATAGGGACCAAATTAGAACCACCCCAAATGGCAGCTCTCTCTCCCTCACAATCAAATGTGGGACTTAAACAAACCTCCTTTAGGCATATGGGCTGGCTTTTAAGTTGCAGACAAGCCTATGGATGCTTCTAGTAATGAGAAGAAAAATAACATTGAAAGACACAGCTGAAAGACTCAGCTGAAAGAGACAGCTGCTGGCTCTGTCCTGTTGAAGTTTACTCATGAGATCATACACTTAACCCAAACTACGTAACGTCCAAAGTCTTCGTTACATCCTTATCCTCTCCAAAACCATATTCTCCAACCTTCTCCTTTAGTTCTATGAACTTCGTAATTATCAATGGAAATTTGCTGAGAAAATCCACGACACACTGTCGATGTCTTCGTCTAGTTGGAGATAATTAACCAGTATCTGTTAACATCAGTGGTAGCCGTTGCATAAAATTTTCTTCTTCTTCTTCTTCTTCTTTTTTTCTTTTTCCCCTTGTTTCAAACAGATCAAAAGTAGCTTTTATTTCCACGTAGACGTAGACGTAAACGAGATGAGATGCTCTATATGCTTCTATTGTCTTGCACTTTTCGTTATGTTTTGGCTTCTTCGTTTCGTTTAATAATGATGTTTCTAGCTTTTAGTAATCAAAAAGTTAAAACTTCCTTAAAATGCTTCAAATTTCACTCATCCTTCTATGTCTTTTTAGACTTACAATACAAACTAAAGTCAGCAAACTGGAGAAGATTGGCATTCTCCTAAAAAGGATGGACCTTAATACTTTTCTCTCGTTTCTTTCGAGCCAACCAAGCCATAGTACATAATGAAGTCGGCCTACTAGCAAACTCGGGTTTCACTAAAAATGGAGGATCCCAAATGATTTCCTCCAACAGTCTCTTGACACAAACCCGTGGCTCGGAGGCATGTTTTAGAAAGTTTCTAAGGTCTGTAATTGTTGAGAAGTTGCATTACTCAACAATCTTGTAGATGTTTAGAAACTGTCGTAGGAGCTGTGTTTTTTTTTTTTATTTAAGATTGGGTTTAGATGGGTTAGACTTCAATTTTTATCAAAGTCATGTGTAGGAAAATTTAATGTTAGACATGTTCTTTTGACAAGACATGTTCTTTTGCAAGTTGGACATCTGTCCAAAAGTTTGTCTGGACGAATCCGTGTTTGACATGGACACTCGATGCAAGCTGCATCTAAGAACTTTTTTACACCACTTGATTCACTAATCTACAAGGAAATTAACAAGAACTTATTTAGTGTCGACTTTTTTTCTTCTTTTAATTTAGTTTACAAACAAACCATGATTGTCTTGTGTTCTAAGTCCTTAAAAGGCTGCGAATCATGGTTGAGTTCCAGGTCGGGAGTTTTGACTTCCAACCTCACATATTGTGAACTGAATCAAAATTCCTTCTTGAAGAGCCATCAAACAACATGGCCTATAGTTCGACCCTTCTTACAAAGTTGAATTCACCCCCAACGTATCTCTCTCTAGATTTAAGACGGTGGGTGTAACAGCTTAAGCTCACTACTAATAGATATTGTCCGCTTTGGTCTGTTACGTATTGTCGTCAATCTCACGGTTTTAAAACGTGTCTATTAGGAAAAGGTTTCTACATCCTTATAAGAAAGGTTTCATTCTCCTCTTCAATCGACGTGGGATCTCACAATCCGCTCCCTCTGGGGGCCCAGCATCCTCGCTGGCACACCGCCTAGTGTATCGTTGTGAGCCTCACAATTTTAAAACGCGTCTACTAGGGAGAAGTTTCCACATCCTTATAAGGAATGTTTGTTCTTTTCTCCAACCGATATGGGATCTCATAGTGGGGCTGCAAGAAGCGTACTTTCTTTGAGTTGGAAGTAAGTCTTATCGACATACTGCCTGTTATCAGTTTGGCAAAAGAACAGTTGATAAAATTTTGAGTTGTTAGATAATGCTGAGAAAAAAGAATATAGTACACATGAAAACATCTGGTATGAATACCTTAGTTTATCCAGAAATGCCCATGAAAGTACACAGCATTCCCGTTTTGCAGTATATCGAGTCGTTATCGACTTTCTCTTTTTTCGAGCACTGTTTTAAAAGCTAACGCGGGCTGTTACTTTCTTTTGGAATTTGCTGCTAAATACAGCAACATTGTCAACATCCTAACGTTGTGGGAGATACTCATGCCGTGTGTTCTTTTATCATTCAAGTAACAGACAAGAGTAGTTGGTTGAATAAGAGAGGTCATTAGTTGGTGTTCCCTTGGATTTTTTCCTCTTTTCCAGACCTTTTGCTCATTGCTTCTTATGTCTCAATCTCTACCTCCAATTTTCCTCACCCTTTTCTCCTTTTCTCTTTTGAACATATCTTTTCCGGGAAGTGTTTAACTTTTGTCCTTTTGCCTTTTAAGGTTGAGTGGGGACTCGGATCGAAGGAAATTTTTTTTACTATAACTGTCCAAGCTCACCGCTAGCAGATATTGTCCTCTTTGGGGTTCCCCTCAAGGTTTTTTAAAACACGTATGTTAGGGAGAAGTTTTCACACCCTTATATAAAGAATGCTTTCGTTCTCGTCCTCAATCGATGTGGGATCTCACAATCCACCTCTCTTCGGGGCCAGCATCTTCGTTGGCACTCTTCTCTTCTCCAATCGATGTGGGACCTCCCAATCCACCCCCTTCGGGGCTCAGCTTTCTCGCAGGCACATTGCATGGTGTCTAGCTCTGATACCATTTGTAACAGCCCAAACCCACCGTTATCAGATATTGTCCTTTTTTAGCTTTCCCTTTCAGGGTTCCCTTCAAGGTTTTTGAAAACGCGTTTGTTAGGGAGAGGTTTCCACACCCTTATACAGAATGCTTCGTTCCCCGACCCAACTGATGTGGGATCTCACAATTCCACCCCCATTCGGAGCCCAGCATCCTCGTTGTCACTCGTTCCCTTCTCCAATCGATGTGGGACCCCCCAATTCACCCCCTTTGGGACTCAGCGTCCTTACTGACACATCGCCCTTCGAGGCTCAGCCTTCTCGCTGGCACCTGGTGTTTTGGCTCTAATACCATTTGTAACAGCCCAAGTCCACCGCTATCAGATATTGTCCTCTTTGGGCTTTTCCTTTCGGGCTTCCCCTCAGTTTTTTTAAGCACGTCTGCTAGAGAGAGGTTTTCACACTCTTATAAAGAATGTTCCATTCTCCTCCCCAACCGATGTGGGACCCCTCAATCCACCTCACTTTGGGCCCAACGTCCTTGCTGGCACACCGCCTCGTGCCCACCTCCTTCGAGGCTCAGCCTCCTCACTGGCCTATCGCCCTTCGGGGCTCAACCTTCTCACTGACACATTGCTCAGTGTCTGGCTCTGATACCATTTATAACAGCCCAAGCTCACTGCTATCAGACATTGTCCTATTTGAGCTTTCCCTTTCAGGCTTCTTCTCAAGGTTTTTCTAAACGCGTCCACCAGAGAGAGATTTCCACACCCTTATAAAGAATGCTCCGTTCTCCTCCCCCAACCGACGTGGGATCTCACACTTATCCTATCCATTCCCTTTTTTCGAACCAACTCAGTTCAAAACTCCCAAAAGTTAGATCTTAGGTGAAGGGAATGAAAAAATATGGTACACAGACCAAATAGGATTTACATCTGATGACATACACTGATAAAAAATGAGAGGAACTTCACCATTATTGCCTTAAAACACTCGTGAAATAGGATGCAAAAGATTTCACAACGATCTATGTGCTCGTTCGTCGTGTGTTAGACGTTTTTCTTGTTGGACTTCTAGATCAAACAGGTTTCTAAACTTGAACATCTTCCCATCTGATTGAGCCATCTTTCAGTTACTGCTCAAACCTTCCATAGACGTCCATATCTTGTGTAGTTCTGCAGTCTGTGCTATCTATTCTAATTTACAAACAGCTTTTCATCTTTACAGACGTCCTTAATTCAATCATAGATTTGAGCAATGAGATGAGTTTGATGGACCATACTCATGTCAAATGGTCCTCCGCTTCGCTCGCTGTCGAATTCTCTCTCTATTTCTTCCTCCTCTCACATGTTATATAAGCATCACGATCCTCGTCTTGGAAGTATTCAAAATATCTAAGGTTCAGTATCTTGAGACACTGAATGGTTATCACTATAAATTCAGACCATCTTCATTCCAAAGAGCATCACTTCCTCCACACTTTTCCCTTGTAAGTTTGGTGAAGAAAGGAAGCAAAGGAAGAGATGGCCATTGGACAATTCTCTTGTACCTACACAGAGGATTACATAGAAATGGATATAAGTTCCTCTTCCAATTTCCGTTATTCTCTGAACTCTCCGCCTCAACCGAGAGAGTTCGAGTTCCAAATGAATGCGGTTTCACTTGGAAGAGAAACTGCCATTTCCCCGGCCGACGACCTTTTCTACAAGGGAAAGCTTCTTCCCCTTCATCTCCCACCTCGAATTCAAATGGTCCAAAAACTCATTCAAAACTCCAACGCTCACCATGAAACCGAACCTTGCTTTGAAGAAAACTTCCAAATCTCCTTCATCTCGACCTCCTCCGTGTCCTCTGCTAATGCAAGTATTTATACCCCTCATAAGTCCTTTAATTTTTCGCCTGCCGAGTCGTGCAGGTTCAGTTTCGAGCTAATACCCGTTGACCATTGGACGAATGCTGAAATGGGAAGCTGCCAAGAGCTTAAACAGAATAGGCAGTCCTCTTTGTTTCGTACGCTCAAGGCCTCGCGAGCATACATCCGGTCCCTCTTCAATAAGTCTGCCTGTACAGACGAGTCCTGCGCAAAACTAGCGGAAAATAGGCCGAAAAGAAAAGAATTCGGCTCTAAAAGAGACCATGTTACAGCTACATTAGTTGACAAAGACAGAGTTAGAAGACAGAGGAGAGCCTCATTCTCTGCAAGTAAACCTTCCTGTCCATCCTCCGTATCTTCCTCCGGTTCTTCCTCGTTATCGTCTTCTTCCTCTTTGTGCTCGTCAAACGGGATGTTTGATCCACAAGTTCTTAAGAGATGCAACAGCGCAAGCTCGGAGATGGCACGTTCCATTGAAGGAGCTATAGCTCACTGTAAGCATTCTCATTTTTTATAATTTCACTCAAGGAAAACCCAAATCAATGCTGAAGAACTGCTCTTCTCTGCTCTGCAAGAATCACAAACTGATGGCAATGAGAATTTAAAGGCAAGAGAGAAAGAACTACGCGAAGGATTAAAGCTTGGAACTATCTAGTTTGTTTTCTGGATGTAATGATGTTGTTTTATAGCTAGCAATTGCTGTAAGTAAAAGCTCTTTAGTCCTGTCAGTCAGTACTATTTTGTTCAGTTACTGTATTCATTGACATCTTCTTTGGCTGATGTTGTTTGTCATGAACACCGATGAACTGAGCTCTTATTCTCTCTATTCTTTGTAATGTAGATTCAAAGAATGGTTGCTGCAATGTACTTATCAATCTATGATCATGATCATCTGTATTTGCCTTCACCCATTTGATTCAGTTCTGATTTCAAAACCTTCTTAGCTGGGTGCCTTGTTCATCCGTCTCTCGTTTAATCTAGATTCTACATAGAACGTAGGAAAGAACACGAGAGGAATCTTATCGGGTTCATTAGCAGGATGTTCCTACATGTAAGGACTTGAAACAAATTGTAAAATCAAAACAGCCATGAGATTAAGATCGTTGGTAAGAACAGAACGCTTAGAATGGCGTAAGAACTTCGTGTTGGATGCCAAGAAACATACCATGAGGGTATTACAACCTGTGTTAAGAAGCATCAAGTTTTGAAGAACTATATAGAGTTCTTATTGGTTCATTTGGAATCATTACTTAAGTTAGTTCAAGTTCTTTAGGCTCAGAAAACAAGAACGAATCATGGAAGGATCTCTCGATCTTTCTCGTTTCTTGAAGAACCTCGAACAAATTCGAGTTAAAACTCGGATTGAATCCAATGTTTTTGACAAACCCTTTTGATAATTTTGAAGATAAAGAAGGAATTGGGTGTCCCATGAGCCAATGGGGCCATTGATAAAGCTAAGCATGTGAAAATTGCTCTAAGAAACCAAGGCAAAGCTATATTAATGATTGAGAGAAATTGACAAATGAGAAGCCTCAAGATATTTCCTTGTTCATCATCGTCGTCGTCGTCATCATCATCTTTTCGACTAACAAAGACTTGAAGGAGAGATACTTTCTTCCCTTTTTTGCCCCTTTTGCCCCTTTTCCCTACCACTTTTCCCCATTATTCTTTTGTTTTTTCCTTTGTGTTTATATAGTTCAATATTAGCTCGTATTCAAATGAACATGGAACAGATCCAAAAGGTCCATGTGCTCGTGTTGGCACGTAAATAAAATATCTTTTGAGAGCTTACATAATTTGCATATGGAACCGTCTAACCCCACAGCTAACAAACATTGTTCTCTTTGGCTTTCTCTCGCGGGTTTCCCTTGATTTTAAAAAACACGTTTATTAGGAAAAAGTTTTCACACTCTTATAAAAAATTGGGATCTGCACCTAAGTTTTTTTTTCTTTGTCTAATTATATTTTTAACTAAATTTGAAAATACGAAGGGGGATTATTAATAATAATTAATTAATAATTGAAGTGTGGAAGTGCAAAAAATAAATAAAAATAAAAATTAAAAGGAACTCATAATTATGTTTCTAAGATATTTATTTGTGGAGTCCTACAAAGTCCACTTTATTCCTATTTTGCAAAACTTTTTCTTGCTAAAGAAACTAAAAAGGGAATTATAGTACAATTTTATTTTATTCTCCTTCGCCTTTTTGCTCTCTTTTTAAAAAATATATATATATATAATATTCCCTTTTTTTTTATTAATAATGTAAAAATATTAGAGTGCCGTAAAAGTTTGAAATAAGTATTTTTTTTATTAAGAAAATGATGATATGAAACAATATTTTAATTTGTTTTATATTTATTAGTCAATATCATAAGCATAATTTCCAACTTGTACTAATAATTAGTTTTTGAAATTAAATGGAATAAAATATTATTCAGTAAAATTGTATTTTTAAATATTATTAAATAAAAAAAATAAAAGAGTCATGTGAAAATGATGTTTTTGTATTGTGAATATTTATATAATTACCAAATTTATTTGGCATTAATTTTTTAAGTTTCCACCATTTATTTAAGTTAAGAAAAGGGAAAAAAATAGTATCAAAGATATTATTTGCAACAGATTGAAAATCATTTTAGAGGATAATTAAAATTGGAGATATATATATATTAATTTAATATATTATATTCTTAGCTGGATGGAAGTAGGGGCAATGGGGCGATATCGGGGTGTACGGACTTGGATGTCTTGGGGAAACGACAGGCAAGGCGTTATCTTTTGGAGCTGTCGTTATCCAAAATATTCATCGTTCCGCAAAACACCCGGAGCCGTACGGGAATTCTCCTTCCCACTTGTATTTTTAATATTTCACTTTGACTTTCACAAGCTTTGACTTATATATATACACGTCTTAAATTTCTTTTTTTATTTTTTTATTTTTTTATTTTTACCTATCTTTAACTTGTAATTAATTTAAATTTGTATTTTCCAATAAATGTGATGATTGATCATGTTACACCAATATGTCTTTCTGATATTAGGATTTATTATATTTATAAATAATGTTATTTATTGTCGATGTATCAAAGACGTTTAGAATTCTTATAATTCGTACAAATTGTAATTCTTGTAGCTTAATAAATATAGAGGAGGGATTAGCGCTTCAATTTTTTTTAAAAATAATGAATGTTCAAAAAATTTATCCGTTAATAAATTTAAAAGGTTGAAATAATAGAATTAATTTTATCTTAGGCCATAAATTTATTATTGTTTTTTAAAATTAATAGTGTGTCAGTAAATAATAAAGAGGTAGAGGTGAGAATTGAATTGGGTCCAACTATGTCTAAACTTATTTTTTATTATTATGTTTGCAATCACTTTCTTAGTTGTTAATTTTGTAATATTTTAATAAATAAAGATTGATGATCTATAATCAAAATAAAAAATACCATATGATAGTTTTGAAATTCTCTAGATGAAAAAACAATATATTTAAATTCTTTTATTAAATTAAAACATTAAAAAAAAATAAGTAATTTAAATACATCAAAATTGAAATTGCGGACCAGACGAAAAACACATTAGAGGTTAGGGACCATATATTTAACGGAAAGAAATTATGTGCGTCTGAACTCTGAAGGCGGATGAAAAAAGTAGTTGCATACAAAAGCCGAAAGAGATGGAATACAAAAAGTCTTGCGTGACCAATTTATTCAAACTTTATGATCAAAATGTCAAAACGTACTAAATCCGTATTATTTACCGTTGCAGCTTTCACAGGCATATCCAAAATTCGGGAAACACAAAGGGTGAAAAGTTAAAGAAAAGATTAAAAAAACGCGGCAATTCTCAGCGGATGGGCCGATTAACGGGGGCCCGGTTCCCGCCGGTGAGAGGAGGAGGTGGACGACGGCGACGAGGTGGAAACGCTCGCCCAATCTGACGGTTCAAAATAGAGATCTGAGAGGTAGTTACCGATATCTTCCGGGGAGAATCTGATGTACGGCTTTTCAATAGCACCGGCGTAAGCTTTCTGCGCTCTGTAAAATTCTCCATAGAACGAAACGAGCTTCCTACCGATTGATAGTTTAACTTCGTCTCGAAGCTTTGGATCAGGAATGAAGCAGGATTTCTGTTTCCGATGAGTTTCTTGGAATGCCATATTGAAGTTCCTGAAGATTTCTTTGACTTCCTCTTGTGAAAATTTCTCGGTTGGATTCTCCGGCAAGGAATCAAAGACTCTGCCCCAAGCCAATGCCTCGTATTTGGCTGCAAATTGCCTTACTTTGGCCTCGTGCTTCGCGATCCACTCGTCGCCGAGAAGGTAATGAAGATTCGACGATCGGACTTTAGAGACGATGTGTTGAAGATTGTTAGCGAGGAATAGATACGAGAGTGAAACGTCTTTGTATCGTTTCGCTTTGCTGTCGAGTTTGCAGAGTAGGACTAGAATTAACCATCCCATTCGCAAAGAGATTGCAGAAGCCGTTGGAGAATCGTCGGAGTCTGAACTGCCGAAGAAAATTTGTTCCAGAGAGGACTTGTCTTGCGGAATCCAATCGACGAAAATATCCGTCAAAACGTTGCCGTAATCGGCGAGGAAAGTGAGGTAGTTCATTGAGAGAAGCGTTAAAGAATGAACACCTCCGCCAGCGACCGGCGATTTGGATGAATTCTTCTGAATTGAGAATTCGAGATCCATTACTATGGCACGGACTAACTCGCCAAGCTTCGCGAGTGAGGTCAGAGCTTGAGATCGAACTACAGATGAGGACTCAGACGAGAAAATCGATTCGATCTCCGGCCAATTTTCGGCGATTGATGAGTACATATCAAGAACACGGAACATTTTCTCCGGAGATTTTTTACTCTTAGCTACAAGTTCAGGGAATCCAAACAGAAGCAGAGCGCCTTCTCTGGATATATCAGCAAAACAGGATTCTCTAATCGATTCAGACGAGGAAAAAACGTTGTCGCAGAGAATTCGTTCGCCAACGAACAGCGTTCTAATTGCGAGTTTAATTGCATCCAACCAGTTCTTGATTTTAAGATCAAGCACCTCCCAATCCATCTTGTTGATTCGCGAAGGGCTCAATTTCTCAAGACCGAGGCGGTACACACCCTCATCGATAATCGATTTTCGAATCACTTTGTACATATTAACGCACTCTTTAGCGTATCCAGATGAGATCATGCACTCAGCTATGGTTCGTAAATCCTCCATAACGATGGACGAAACTTGCTCAACCTCAGCGATCGAATCGCCTACGACTTGGACTTCATCGTCTAGGGTTCCGTCATCGTCGAAATCGGCGGAAGTGCTCGATCTAGTGGAGCAGCGGGAGGATCGAGCCGAAACAGATTCCGGATCGAGATGAGCGCGGTTCATGGAGAGAATCTGATAAAACTCCTTCTGAAGCCTTTTCATTGCGATTTCCATCAAACCTTGAGCGTAAACAAGCCTATCGGAAGCGAAACCGGAATCTTCCGAAACCATCAGATGCATCGCTTTTTGAAGATCATTCACGCGCTTAATGAACTGCATGGCTTCGTTTCTGTCTTCATAAAACATCGAAGTAACTTTAGCATAAGTTGAAGAATCCGGATTCCATTTCATCACAATCGCCGCCGCAGATTCGATGCTCTGTTCGATCATCGCATCGTTGAAGCTCCGCCGAGGAGTCAAGGCCGGAGATCTCGACGGGGACGAGATCGAATACCTAGAAATGGAATTCGACGGCGACGAGAACTGGAAAAGGAGACTCCTCATTCCTTTTCTCGGCATTTTTCGATCTCTGGATCTGAAAGACGAATCAGTTTCGGGCTCTGATTTTGTGTACTATTTTTCCGTTTCTAGGATAATGGTGCAACGAGGCTATGCATTGCTTTTTATAGGCAAAACAATACGGCGCCGTTCAGAGGATAAACGACGGCAACGAAAAACCTTAAGACTTTTATGATTTTTATAAAAACACGCCACGTGTATTGACCCGAGAGTTGCGCGTTTTGTAGCTCTTGCCTCGTCGTTTTGGACGGCGACTACCAAGTACTATTCTGAAACCTCACCTCCTCTGGCTCATACGACGTCGAATCAGTCCTATCCATTTAATAACGCTTCATTTCCTATTTCTTATTTTTCGTTTTTCAGTTAAATTATTTCCAGGGGTATATTCGACTATCTACTTTGATTAGGCTAGGCTTGAGTTGACTTTTTATTTTTTTTAATTGTATACAAATATTTATAAACATTTAATAATTTTTTTTGAAAGTAACTATACTTAAATTTTCAATTTTATATATAATAAATTGTTTACCGATTAAATAAATAACTAGTAGATAATAATTATAATTTTTTTTAATAATTCAATTAAACTTCTATGTAATTTTTTATAGTATTTTTAAACACGAATATTATAAAAAAAAAATTCCATGAATAAAAATAATTAAAAAAATATATAATAGAGCTTATAACATTAGCTATCCATTCATAAATAATCAATGAAAGCATGATGTTAATTGTTTGAAAATGAAACAATTGGTGGCAATGTAAGGGGGTAATAAGGTAATTTCAAATCGACATAGCTATCAAAATAAATTTGGTGGTTATTTCTCATTGATGATGGAAGAAAAATTCAGACTTAATTTCTTTTAAAGGAAAAAGCAGAATAAATTTTCTTTGATGTGATATATATTGTTGAATCAATCCAATTTGGACACATTTATTAAACTTGGGGCATAATTGTAAGTTTCTATTAAATACGGAAAAAAAATCAAATAATATCAATTTAAATAATTTGGTTCACACACCAAAAAAGAATGTAATACCTTATTTTCAAATTATTATTATTTTTTAATTTTTATCCTTGAAATTTGTGATTATTTAATTTTATATTTGACTAATTTTTATAAAACAGTTTTCTTAGAGGGTAAGTTTGTAATTTTTTATAGAACAATTTTAATTTTATGTCTCATAACTAATATAAACTCATTTTTAAAATTTTTTTTTTGCCTAATTTATGAAGAAAAATAATAATTTTATGTAAAATCTTCGAGACCACGGACTTTCAATTTTAGTTTTGCTTCTAGCATTGCTCGTCCACATTTATTTGTTTCCAATGTTTTTATAAACATTAATATATTAATGAGACACTGTCACGTAAATAATAATGCATGGCTGTCCCATTTTATAACCATTTAAATTAATGGACTTTAGGGCAATTAAGACATATTAGTGAATTAATTTTTTAAAAGGTAAAATTAAACTCAAAACAATTAATTCAAAGAACACGTCGGTTTTAGGTGGCAAGTGGATATGGTGTAAATTAAATTAATTAATTTCTTTATTATTTGAAAATTTAATAATTAAAAAAAAAAAAAAAAAAAAAAAAAAAAAAAAAAAAAAAAAAAAAAAAAA